>NW_003546642.1:90194-93502 GCF_000090795.2 Amphimedon queenslandica | reverse complement strand
TCCACGAGGAGCTTGTGCCCAAAATAGTCAGCTCGATGTGGGACCGGATTTATCTGCCTTGCAGTAGCTGTTCTACGTGCCTGGTGATAGCTGGGGTTCTGACAGGATAGTGATTTTCCAACCCTCATTTCACTCTTTTTAAGGTACAATGGGCTAAATGCACAATTTAGTTTTCGGAACACAAATTGTTTCCTTTATACTTTTTCTACAACATATAATTTTTTCAATTTTTTTCTCAATAGTGAGATGCAATAAACTTTACTAAACTTTTTAAAATGGTTGAAAACTGAGTAAAGAATTCTTGAACATAATGAGAGTACTTTAATTTTTAGTAATATGATTGTTTTTATAATATTTTCTATTGACGTATGTTCCATCACTTGGCAAAAGTTCTTCAAGTTTTGCAAAATGGGCTGCAATCTCTCATACAGTTTTGTTCACTTTCAAACATCAGTGTATCACAAAAGCATTTACTGCATACGAGCTTGATAGAGTGTTTGCCTTCATTATGCCACGATTGCAAGCTTTACAGCTTCGTGGAGCCTGCATTCACCAGATCAAACAGCTAAATAAACAATAGTCAGGAAGTACATACTGGTGGCCATTTTTATTAATGGTTTGACTAATATGACGTCATAACTTAACCCCACCTTTCAATTAATATTTCCCTCCAGTTTTATAAAATGTGACCATAATTGACAAAAGGTACCTTATGGCGGATAAGAAAATTGGTCTTTATAGCCTTAAAAATCCAACTTCATGAGCTCCATTCATCATGAAATTACTCCAGAGGATGCAAAAAGCTACTATGCAACTTTTAGAAACAATAGTTGTCTAACAGAGCACTCACAGGTTCATATTTTTCATCGTAATGATGAATTTTAAAATCCGCCATAAGGTACCTTTTGTCAATTATGGTCACATATACAGAGGTATCCAGCAATGACACAAGATCAAAGATGGCGTAATATTTCTAAGGAAGGCGAAGTGAATCTTTTTTTTTCTAAATATCTCTGCTGTTGCTACCATTATCAGTAAGCAATGAAAAATTATTTTAAAGTGAGACAATTTTAATAATAATATTTCAGAAGTGTTTGCATTTAGCCTCACGGTTTAATGTGCTAATTTCATTTTGCTTGCCAGTCTGGTAATTATTTTTTATGCTTGCGTAGCCTATTCAAGAGATTGTTTAATTGCAAAATAATTTTCAATATTAAAAATACAATAATGCAAAAAAAAAATAAACAGCTTTGTTCTGTTCCACTGGAAATGATCCAATCATTAAGTCACAATGATAATCAGCTCAACTTCTTTGTGAATTACTTTTCAATAACTGTGATCAAGTCTAACCTACAGAGAGTGATGTACAATGGTTACTTTAACCTTAATTAATTCAAAAATTGATTTTATTATTACAATTATGCATTCCAATGAAGTTATTCACTTGCTCCATCGTTCACAGTGGCACCTAAAAAACCAGAAGATGATAAAAGTGGCCCAATACAAAAAAATCTATATTTTTATGACAAAATATCAACATGCTTGTACTAATGGACTTAGAAAGGCCATCACCATTCTTTCAGATTTCACTCTTCCATATATACGCAACTAAATGTAATTGTTTTCAAATTGAGATTTTTTGTACAATTAAATGGAATCATGCACAATCATCACATATCCAGATAAAAAAGCAAATAGATAAGAAAAAGAGCGGAGCAGTTATACAAAGCAGACAGTATGAACAAATATTGTACAAGTATTGTGTATTATTATTGTTACTTTAGCCAATACAACTATTACGCAAATTTCTAGATACTCGGGAAATAATAAAACTACAAAAAACCAGAAATAGTGGTTCATTATTATTTAGCTATCAATTATCCTAGAATGAATGACATAATTTATTGTTGTTCATAAGTGTGTGTGCAAAAAGATTGTTATAGGAGTACTTTACAAGCTAGCATTATAGGAAACATACACGTATCCATTAATGGCTATAACTTAAACTTAAATAGAGCATTGAAAGAATCAGAACTATACAACATGCAAAATGGTTTTTGAATTGAGCTACAATAGCTTCATGGTGATTGTTTCATAGCACTGAGCATTGATAAGGTTTTAGTTGTGATATCTACACTCCTAGTTTATTTATTTTCATACATGCATGTTATCATGTACAACTTTACATGAGTTGCGTTTTTTCTCCATTTGTAGTAAGTTCATGACAGGTACAATAGTCATATTTCTGTAGCACAGTGCATTTCTACTTATTCATTTATGTTTATTTAAATATATTAATAGAATGCGACATGCATCATGGTAAACTTTGAGTTTTGCCTTGTGAGCAGTTTTACAAGCATCTGCAAGACACCAAATTTGTATATCTTGAGAGGTATTCTTCTGTGTAAAAATAGAATTACTTGCGTTACTTTTCATGGAATTAATTTGGCTAACTGCAAGAGCAAGGGACAAATACATTGAATGATAGGTACATACATAATTCATTATGCAACTTAAAGTTCCTGTCATAATTGTAAAGAAATTTAACCAAAAATTTTGAAAAAATGTATTATGCATGCCTTTCTCATATTCATCACTTTCATGTATAAGATATCACAAGGTCTAAAGTTTCCAAATACTTCCAGTAATAGATTTTAATCATCAATGAATAATTTTGCAAGTAAAAATCTATAACAAAAAGAATTATCCATGTGTGCATTGCTTACTTCCTTAATATGTCCAGTTTGAGTATATTCAGCAAAGATCTAAGTATTCAGAAGCCTCAAAACTAATTTAACTTCCACACCCACTAGGACAAAGTATCCTTATAGTATGAGCTACCAACTGTATCCAGCAAATGACACTACCTGAAAAATATAACAGGAAGGATGGCATGATAATACATGTAAACTGTGAGTGTAATTATACTCACATTTACAAACTTTTCAAAAAACTGCTATGTCCTTCTAGTAAACATACATAAAATAGTCACAAGGCCTCCATTTCCCATAATGGAAAAGTGAACTGAAGAGAGAAAGTTTGTTTTGCAATAAAAAAAGAGACTCTTACTTTATATAGTACAAATAGACTGAGATGGTGAGTGTTTTCCCTTTGCTTAACTGGTATATATGCTCCATTGCTGTAAACTACTACATCATAGTAGTACTCACATAACTTGTTCTGCAACAGTTTCTGTAGCCAGAAAAAGTGTACAATTATATGCTTTTAGTGCCATTAACCAATTCTTCAAACTATAGCAGAAAGAAAATGTAATTTAAGCATCACACCTAGTTATGTATATCAATAAA
>NW_003546642.1:88508-90184 GCF_000090795.2 Amphimedon queenslandica | reverse complement strand
ATCTTTTCCTCACATACTCAAGTGCAATAGCATGTGGATGTACCCCAGAGTATAAGGAAGAAACTTTCTTAGCAGAAGGTGCCATTTGGTAAAACATTTAAAAAATTAGACTCTTCCTACAAGATGTGCTACAAGTCAAACAACACTAAGATATAACACTACAGAATATAGATGCACATTACAAATGCAACCAACAGAAGACTAAAACAAGCAGGGTTCTTTTGTTAGGCTGCGGTACATTACTACCAATGATAAATCAAATACTTTGTTGCATACAGCACCAATTACTATTCTTCACAACACTCCCTAACTGAAAAAATGAAGAGTATCTATTCAACATATTTTTGGACTTTAAAAGTGAGACAATTTGCATTTATTGTACAATACACTGCATATCATACAATAAATCCCAACCTGGACCACAAGGAGGTAGTCTCACATTCCAGGTCAAAAAACTCAATACTCTGCAATTTTACCTAAGCAGCACATTATAGCAGTAACTCTGTCTCTCATTTGCCACATACAGTTGAAAACACTTGGCATGCTAGTTTATATGTGTGGTTTAGCATGTAGTTTATTTCACTATACTCCCTGTACAACACAACAGCCACCACAACAAAGCATGGCATGGCATGTTGCTTCACTACTAGTGACTCTCAATATGACACAAAAGCTGCCACACATGTGGTACTACTTACATGATTTCACTACTACAATGTATTACTCTGTATAATGCAGCAACAACCGCCAGACAAAGCGTGGTACGGCATGTAGCTACATTCAGAGTTTCTGAACCACTCTGTGAAATGAAACAGCTACCACCCAAAGCGTGTCACAGCAATTGAGCATAAAGATCTAGTGACTTTCATCACTCTTAGAGCTGCCACCCAATGCGTGGTACAGCACCAAATAGTTAAAGTCACCCTGTATTTAACTGTCATAATGTCATATGGTACATGACCAGTTTGTATAGTTAGTATTGTGTGTTTTAATTAAAACATTTCTCACAAACTGCCATAAGCATAATGTGCTGCAAAGGTTTAGGCAAATGTCACAAGTGTGGACAGTTTATATACAACAGAGAGGGAGAGGGAGTATTCACAAAATCAAGTGGCAAAATATGATAAGCATACAAGGAGTAATTACAAACAAACAAGATGCAGTTGTACTTTAACCACAAATAATGAAACTAAAATATCTTAAGTAATAATTGCACTATATTAACGAAAATAGAAGACATGGTATAAAATTATTTAAAACATCAAAGACAAAGATCTTACCATTTTGTATTAAGCTAAAGAAAATCAAACTAAACAATTCCACTCTAAAATAGCAAGGCTAAAATGTCATTACACTGCTTTTAATCAAGTACAGGCATCACTAAATCATAGTGATTACGATTAATGTGGTACAGATACAACATGACTTTCATGGGTGTCATGCAAGTTTTGTTGGTGAACCAAGGCACATAAGTATGCCAATCACGGTAATTGGAATATTCTGAAAATACCATAATCTTAACTTGAAACATTGTGGCAGCTGCAAATACCTCATATTCAGTTGACCATGAGGTTTCTAAATAGAGTTTATGTCTGTTTATGTGACTCCTCACTGCTTTTAATGCATCAGTATTGTAATAAATTCCTGCACGAACGAGTCTACCAAAGGCAAGAACA
>NW_003546642.1:83612-87910 GCF_000090795.2 Amphimedon queenslandica | reverse complement strand
TTCGATGGACTTGGTGTCATTGATGGTGAAGGGCACTTACTTAAAGATACCTGTACCTCCCGCATCTTGTGGATAGATGTTGGAGTACTTTTGGATGGAACAGAGGTCAGCGGTACTGAGGAATCCCACTTTTTATTCTGCAACAAAATTGGAGTACGTACAGAAGGAGAACCCACTATTTCAGCCACTGCTAAATGGGAACTTTGCTTATTCAATTTTGATGGGCCTGGGGTCATCGACGGTGAAGGGCACTTACTTAAAGATACATGTACCTCCGGCATGTTTTCCACAGAAGTTGGAGTACATATGGAGTGAGAGCCTACTTTATGAACAGTTAACACAGTGTGTGAAATGTGCACCACAGGATTACTTTGCCGTGGAATTTGTGGTAGAACAGGAGTATTGGATGGTGAACAGCATTTTGATACAGACATCTTCAACGTTTTACCAAGGATAAAAATGGAGTAGATACAGTAGCAGAACCTACTTTTTCAACAGTTGATGCATTGCATGGCACAATGACACTTCCAAGAGCAGGGGTACTTTGGACTTTAATTTTTGATAGAACTAATGAAGAAGGGACTTTCGGTGAATACAGACCCATTTTCATAAGTGGCGGTGTCCACAAGGCACCAGGAGTTAGTGAGCTGTCCCCATAGCCCTTTTCCTATTTCTTACATTATCAGGGAAATCCCATTTGTGACATGGAAAATTGGGACATGCACACGATTCAACAACCATTTTATCACTTAGGGAACACTCAAAGTCATAACAATCATCGTCATATTCAGATACATTGTCATCACTTTTGGATGCATTGATGTCACAGGAGGTATCAATTCCAGGAGCAGTATCACAGGTTCTCCTCAGTGGACAACTCTTGTGGGACGTCCTTCTGTGGTCTGTTGAGCCACATTTGCATTTGTCAATCGAGGCATCTGGAATTACTTCTTCAGTAGATGCATCCCTTCCATAATCATGAATCATTGCACTCTCGTTTACAAACAATTGCCTGCGTTGATGTTCAAAAACTTTATGCTTTCTCTTATAAAGCTTCCTCCTTGCTTTAACAACATTGGTCTTCTTGCTTTCGATATCAAAAAATCTATCTGCGTTGAGCTTCTCCAAGATATATGGAAGATTCTGAACAACAGGAAGGCACATCCGCTCAAGGATGTCAAGAATCCAGTGGTACTGAGGACCACATTTTGTAAAAAGATAGGTCATGCAACCTTGAATGAGACCAATGTTGGTAGAAACGTGGTAGTGAAGATGTGCAAGGTTCCAATTTTTGGACCTATACCTAACAAGCACATTGTGCGAAGCTTCAACAGGGTTTGTTGTGACTTTAGCTATTTCAGGATGTATCAAGACATCAGCCAGACCTGCCTTTTCTTGACACTCTAACTTGTAAGCTAGGGTATGAAAAGGACACTTCAAAACTTGGTCACTTTTGTAAGGTTTTCCATGGCATTTTAAAATGTATTTATCTGTAAAAGAACCACAGCTACACACTACTAATGGGTGAAAATGACACTGGCCACCATCCCATTGGTGTTCATCCTGAAAGTGGTGCAATGCCAAGTTCATTAATTTCTCTGAGAAAGCATTGGGGTCTGTGCCAGCATTTGTAAGGCACATCTGAAATGAGGCTTTGGCTTTTCTAATGAACTTCTCAGTGAGGCAACCACAATGCTTGGCATGCTTTTTCCCCTTGCAGTAGCATTCTACTCTAACACCATCATTAGTTGTCATTTGTTTTTATTTACGCAATTTGTCTAACTTTATAGCATAATTCTTCTCCACATGATTGCCACACCGCCATACCCGACAAAGTGGGAAATGTTTCAAGACAACATTCTCAGATGTGCTGTCTCCATCTTGAATGTGGCATTCCACATTCAATTGATCCTTGACCATGAGCTTGAATACCTCGTTAGCACCGAAACCTGCTGCTTTTGATGTGCCTTCATATACGTTATCTTGACACAAATTGTCACTTCCCTTTTGACAAATGTGATAATAATACAAAAGAGCACCAGTGAAGTAATTTCTGACGGTGTATGTGCAGTTTCGGCTAAAACTGCCTCTAGTCAGCCAAACCGCATCGCCACAGGTTACAGCCCTCTGCCAGCTCCCTAATTTCTTCTGATCCATATCTTGCATTTCCTTTCTGGCCTCCAAGCAAATTCCATCTAAAATGTCCTTCACATACTCATACATCTCTTTAAGTGTCTCAAAAAAAACACTGTTGCTGACTGCACGCATTCCAAGGATGTGGTGAAACATTTTCTTATATATGGCATAAGATGCTCCAGAACAAATTGTTGCAACTTGTAAAATCTTAGAAACAGCAGCATAACCATTCTTCCTCTGAGATGAGGTTTCAAATTTGACATTGCAGCTACCACAGTTAGTACAGCCAAAAGAGAGTGATGCTGCTCCCCCCAGGCCAGCCAGTTCTATGGAGTTTACTTTCAGTTTACCTTGACAGTTGGTCTCCTGGCAAATTGAATATTGTTCCACAAATTTGACCAACTGTGTAGTCTCTTTGACAACCATGCAATTACTGGAAGCATCTATATGCAAATTACTCTTGCAAGGAGTATCCAGTCTAAATGTGCAATCAGGTTCACCTGGATTGGGTTTTTCATCTTCAGTGGCACCAAGAACATTGTCCTTTTCCTCAGAAGGCACTGGTTCTTCAGTATGAATCTATAACAAAGCAAATGGAGTGACGGAGCACAACACTTGACAGATAAAACTTCCTCAAAACATGAGGTCAAACATGCTCACTTGTTGTGAGAATAATCATTACTTATTCAGTAGTAACAAGAGTAGATAGATGATAGTTAGAGAGAGTGTCAAACTGCACTATGCCAGCTGAAATATGACCGCGTAGAACTAAGTCACATGAGACCTGAAGCGTGGGTGTACCTACTAAAAGCACGTGTAGAAGTTTGCATAAGGAACAGTGGAGAACACTTGAAGAAGCTTTAGACATCATACTAGTACACTTTATAATCCTGCTGAAGCCTGTTATGCAGTACAGCTAATGCAGAGACTCCAAAATGGCCAGTAAACCTTGTTGAGCAAACTAGGCAGCCATTTTCTCATACTCAGCCACACCCAGTATGCGGGAATGCCCAAAGATGCGCAAGAAAGTTCACCCAGTCATATTCCAGGTAGCATAGTGCAGTTCGACACTCTCTCTAACTATCATCTACTCTTGGTATTAATGTAATGATAAATTATCTTCGTTAATCAGTGAATAATCCTAGAGGCCCATCATCGAAACATTTATGCCAGTAACTCTGCAGTAACGTGGAACTTTTCCCTGACATGCAAGACCTACTAATGAAATTTTTATTTTCGATGTCATATACAGTAGAAGGCGAAAAAAAGATAAGTAGTACACAGGTAGTGCATAGGTTTTAATTTTACTTTGTTACTCTTCACTGCAATATGCCCAGGAAGTACTGTCGGTACCGCCCAGTCACATGTTCCATGTAACAAGCACACATGAACTCTAGAGGCTCTCAAAGGACTTGAGGATGCTTCTCTTGGCTGTCTTTACTCTCCAAGTTCATCTCTACTGCTGCTCTCTGATTATAGAAGGCCGTTGAGGAGGCTTTTTGCTCGATTCACTGTCGAGCTACTGCCCTGCTGCTGACCAAGTGCACTACTGCCACTGATGGGTTTGCACATGCGCAACGAAAGACCAGCGAACTACAGATTAGAGAGAAAAAAAGCTAATAACTGCGGCGTTACTACTCTTGCACTGCGCAGTAAAGTACATTCCACTGCGTAGGATAGACCCTTGTGCTGTGCTTGTATTGCGCATGCGCAGAGTAGCTGGTGGGCAGGGTAGTCCTTGCCCACTGCACAGCTATCCTGCACAGCTACTCTATACTACTCTTCCAAGGCTACTCTACCATCTACTACTTATACTAAACGGCACTTACTAGCGCTTGTACTCTACTGGTTTCAAAGAATATGGGTCTACAAAGTAGCCGGATATCAGTAAGTAAAGGTTTTATTACTGTGTGTAAGGTTCTTATGTAGGAACAGTGATTCTACTGGGCCGTAGTGACAGACTATGACTGTGACGGTGCAATGGTGAACTGTTATTATGAAGTTTAGGAGTTACAATGCATGTTTGTAGTCTTATTTCTTTTTCTGACTTTTAATTTTGTTCTGAATTGTAAAAATTAATGATACTTTATGTACATGTAAAGCTTATATTAACCCCATACTTACTACCACTTTCAAATTGCAAAAACGCGCGCATTTATCTG
>NW_003546642.1:80339-83262 GCF_000090795.2 Amphimedon queenslandica | reverse complement strand
CTCAAAGGCCACGTTTGTCAGTATTAATTCCACTACACTTCTCTTTCTTTTCACAATATAGGATCTGGAAGACCTTCAAATGTAACCAGAGAAGTTTTAAAGATAGTAGAGGACCAAATGCAAGCTGATGATGAAAGGACTGCTACTCAACTTCAGAAGCTTCTCGTTGAGAAAGGTCATTCACCGTCACTGAAAACAATATTGAAGTCTCGCAATACACTTAGTTGGACATACCGTGGGAGTGCATACTGCCAGATCATTAGAAGACCAAATAAGGAGAAGCGAATGAAATTGGCTCAGAATCACTTGCAGGAGCACAGGACTACTGGTTTTTCTGATGTACTGTACAGTGATGAGTGTACAATTCAATTAGAATCCCACAGGAGATTTTCATGAAGGAAAATAGGTGCCCCCCGAAACCAAAACCAAGGTAGCACTAAATCAATATTACATGTACATAAATGGTATTTTTTAAAAACCCATTATAACACCCCTATAAGGTCACCCCTATAAGGTACATGCATGGGCAGGTATAAGTTGCCAAGGAAAGACGCCAATTGTGCTGTTTGAAGGAAAAATGAATTCAGCAGGCTTTTTTGAAGTTTTGGAAAATGGACTGATTCCTTATACCCAGCATTTAAATCCATCTCGAAGATATATGCAGGATAATGATCGCAAACATTCCTCAAAGAAAGTAAAGGAGTGGTTAGAAGCCAACAAAATAAACTGGTGGAAAACACCACCTGAATCCCCAGATCTTAATACGATTGAAAATCTATGGCACGAGGACAAAGAATATGTCAGGAGAGTAGTGAAGCCACAATGAAAGGAGGAATTAGTCAAAGGAATCATGGATTTTTGGGAAACTGTAAATAGAAGAAAGTGTAGTAAATATATCCGACACTTACGTAAAGTAATATCGAAAGTGATTGAATGCAATAATGGAGGTCCCACTGGATATCAATACATGTACATGTACACAGTAGCTCTTTCGATCTTCCTCTTTCCTTATAAATGTAACATCACATACATGTAATCTATGCTAACAGACTTGTACATTACAGATTGCATGCACTTATAACTCTCTTCTATACCCCTCCCAATCCTTCTCCCTCCCACATTTATTATAATAATTAAAAGCAAAGTATATCTTTTATTCATTGTATATCTTTTGCATTTTTATATCATTATATCTAATATATAATAAATATACATGTATATCAACAGTGTCACTGTGTCGGACTATTTATTATCTTATAGTTTGGGATATATATTAATCACTGTATCAGGATTCAACAAAGGAGCATTAAAATCTATTTTCCTCCTATTACCAGTGTGCACAGTAGTATTGGTGCTGATTGCCTTTACTGGCTCATTAGTTGGAGTTACTGGATCAGTATGCTGAGGTAAATTACAAGCAGATGGGGCACTAAGAGTACTTCTATTACTATTTATGTATGTAGCAGAGTATCTGCCTAGAATATTAATAGGATATTACTAATCTCTAATAATTATTACTCAATACTAACCCTTGTGTTCATACTAGTATTTTCAAAGAAATGGTATGTTAAGCAACCCAATTGGGATGGCACCATGATACTCTGTTCTTCTACAATTTCCATTCTTCTAATTAGAGACTGTATATAACCTCAAAACAAAACAACATTAATTGTTTGTGATAATCAAGTAATATGTTATTAATGTTTACTAAATTTGTACAGGTACATGTAAAACAATTCACCTGTTTCAGTACTACATGCAGCTTGAGTTTTATGCTCCACCAGTGCAAGTGGTTGTGGAAGTGGTGGAGGGCTATGACAGAATTCTTTCACTGGAATCTGCCTCTTTTCTCTCTGAAGGTTTTCTTGCTTCTAATAATAACAAGTAAAACAATAGTAATTATTATTATTATATTTAATCTTACTGATACTCATATGCTTAGAAGGATCTCCAGTGTTGAAGTTTGTTGCTTCATTATTTGCAGCAGATTCATTATTTGTAGCACAACAAAAAGCAACAATATTAACTGTGGATTTCTGTTCTGTGTTTTTATAAGAAACAAGCGTAACAGGGTGAAAAGTATTCCTATAATTGATTTCACCACCTTGCAAGTACAACTTCGTCATTATTAAGACTTATAGAGGTTCTCTCTACCTTATAATGCATCTAAAAAAGTTTTTAGACAGTATCTCTATGCTCTCTTGCTGTTAGAAAGCTCTTCACTTTGTCCCATGTTTAAGCCGCCATTTTGTTTGTCGTGACCACACCCACTACGTAAAAGAGCGTGGGCGGGTGGTTGCTAAGCTTATGAATTTTGTTATTTCTCCAATACAACATGTATA
The DNA here is from genome assembly GCF_000090795.2 of Amphimedon queenslandica. Classification (NCBI taxonomy): domain Eukaryota; kingdom Metazoa; phylum Porifera; class Demospongiae; order Haplosclerida; family Niphatidae; genus Amphimedon; species Amphimedon queenslandica. Next base: position 80,920 of record NW_003546642.1, on the reverse strand, counting down.
GAAGAAATGTAAGTGTGGACATACAAATATATATATATATACAAACATCGCACGTGGGTGAAATCAATTATAGGAACGACCTGGGGGCTACGCCCCCAGGTCATTAATTACCTTTTTAATGCAGATATAGTATCATGTACCTTCACCTTCCTTTCCTTTTTTATTTTAGGTTTCTTTTTAGTTGTAAATTCTGTGGTACCTACATGTAGATGTGAATTTACATGTAGGGTTAGAAATACTATATACTTATACCAGCTCATCTCACTTTTCTTAGCTTTCCTTTTTATTGTGCCACGCTTTGTAGTCTGACTCATTCTTCATACTCTTGGCTGACTGTTTCTCCATATTCTTGTCTGACTCTTTCTCCATATTCTCCGCTGACTTTTTCTCAATCTTCTCAATATCACCTGCTGCATTACTTACATCTTTCTTATCTCCTAGAAAATTATATGTGCAGCTATTGACTAAAAATTAAAGTACAGTGTTACCAAAGGTGACTATTGTGCCATCATGAAAGTCCTTTCCATCTCTTACTCTGCAGGAGGTACCAGCTTCCAGCTGCTCAGCTTCTACGCAGTTGC
>NW_003546642.1:65017-79815 GCF_000090795.2 Amphimedon queenslandica | reverse complement strand
AAAGGCAACCACATAAGGTATAGTTCCATAATTTTGATGCAATGCTCAAAATTTAAAATACAATATGAATTACAAAACTAACTTTAACTAAGGTTTTAAAATGACATGCATGAATAATCTATTGTTCCCATGGTACATGGATGCATAAGAAAGTATACCAAAACTGCCAGAGTACAGCTACTGCTAACCAGAATATAATTCATTTAAAATGTGCAATTAGAAATTAAATGGATAGTGCCTGAGGTTTAGCTAAAGTGACAGATATTTTTGGCAAAATCATTGAAAATACTGATATAAAGATCCAGACTAGGGGTCAATTGCAAAAGCTCAATTATATTTACGCATTCAATTACACTCCTTTTGCAAGAAGAGGCTCAATTACAATTACAGTTACACCATGACAGTGTAATTTCAACTACATTTTCAATTACAATTACAACTTGATGTTAACAAGATACATTGCAATGCTTACACTGTGGCTTAAAATTTACATCAGGTAGTGATTTGCAGTTATCAAATAAACCCATACACACTAGTGTACATTAAAAACATTTCTTTGTGTATCTGTACATTCTGTAGTTAGTTAAATCAAATATAACTGAAACTTCAATTACGTAAGCTGAAGCTCAATTACAATTACACAACTGTAATTGTAATTGACCCTTAAATTATAATTACAATTGTAATTGACCCCAGGTCTGAAAAGATCACATTACAGTAGTTCTTTAAAACTATGGTGATTATCACTAAGTAGCCATTTTTACATCCTATTATTCATTCCAAAATTAATCTACAAATATAAATAGCCAGCCATTAGAAGGACATAACCCTGTCCGCTCCTTGTAAAAATACATTGTACTTCTTTTTTACACTGGATGATCCTTAATTACACTGGATCAATCACTTTTGAAGTGTTTTTGCACACTTCAAGAAACATTTTATCAACAATACTCAAAATCTCTAAAAGTAGAAAATCTCTAAAAGTAAAGTAGGACCATCATGTAGGAAGGAAATAGTGCATTTGAACACTATTTTTTAAAATGATGGTGGTAAAATCATGGTGGTATCAAAAGTCAGACACTCCTTAAAACATTATCTATTAGGCAGGAGATTGCCCAAATAGGCACAATAGAAGTAACTAGTTTTAAGTCAAAATGCATGCAATTTCTGCTTAATTAATTTACATTAAATGTATTTTAAATAGGTGCTCACTAAAAATTATTGAAGAGGAACTTACATGCACAACAGGCAATGGTACATTGACTATAGAAACAGTGACACAGGAATCACAATCTTTTAATTTCTTTTCTCTTCTCTAACAAAGGAAAGAAATAATAAAATAGGAAAGATAAGTTTCTCAACAACTGCAACACTCTTGGCTAAAAATAAACCATTACAGATTGCACTAGAGACCTATGAATAACAAACAGGGTGCTTATATAAGATATCATTAAATAAAGGAAATCCATGATTATAGAGGGTAAAAAATAGTGCTATTTCTTTCCTACATAATGGTGTGACTAGGCACATTATACACATACAATTTGACCTATCTATATAGGCAGAAATTATTGCCAAGCACTATTTTGTCCCCAAAATACTATAAGGAAGAATTAGTGCCTGGCTGCCTGCTGCACTGTTTTGTCCCTACAATACTATAGGAAAGAATCAGTGCTTTCTGCACTATTTTGTCCTACAATATAGAATTAGTGCGTTATGCAATTTTTTGTCACAATTAAAGTATATGGAGGGCAAAATAGTGCAGCAGGCACTAATTTGTCCTTACAGTACTTTAGGGAAGAATTAGTGCTTGCTGCACTTTTTTGTCCCTACAATATTACAGGTAAGAATTAGTGACAGCTGCACTATTTTACCCCTATTTTATTTGGAGGAATTTATTTCTAAAACAAAATACATGTTATTCACATAATTACACATTTGCCAAGGCCATATCTATAAAGATAAGTTTGATTTGATAGAGGGAGATGTGTGTGTTTAAGATTATTTTAATGGAATGATGATGCTTTTGAAATTACTGAGATTATTTATCATTCAATTTGTGAAGAACCTAAATAACTCCGTTTTTTATGGTCTACATGTGTACTACCATAATTATAGTATCACTATCATTAAAAAATAAGTAACTGCTTTTAAATTTTACTTTTTGTTAATTTAGAGTCAAGTTAATATATGTCATGCATAGTATATTATTTGTACTAAAAGAAAAGGCACTCATGTCTTAAAAAAGTGCTAAACAGATAATGAAATGGTGTGAAGTGACATTATAATAGTCAAAGGAAGGGATAGTTTTGTGGGCAGAAAAGGAACATGGAGATATGTCTTTGCTACAGGAGAATGATTCTACAACTATTGGAGATGTTGATACTTTACTATCTTTATCTATTCAAGATACCATCCTTAGTAAATGCTAGGAAGAATTTGACAACTGCAGTGACAATTGTGAAGACCGTAAACTGCCAAATTGTGTGAAGTGTTCATCATTGAGACATAAAAATGTTAACAGAAGTGGCCACAATATAAAACCTCTTAACAATAAAGCCATAGATAGCTGCTTTGAAGGTAATTATAATTATTGAATTTTGTGATTTTTAAAATGAAACTTTTGTTTAGAACTCAACCCAAGTTTTGATCACAATCATTTAGTTATTCAAAACCTAGGAGCTAAACATTTAATGCTCTCAAGTATTCATAAATGGCACATGAATGCCATTAAAAAAGTTATCAAAGGGAAAGACAGCTTTATAGTTCAACCAACTGGCACAGGAAAATCAATGTGCTATGTTATTCCACCATTACTTACTGGAAAGTTGGCCATTGTTATTTCATCAACAATAAGTCTCATGTGTGATCAAGTATGTAGCATGGTGTTTCTGCTATGTTCCTCGGTTCTGCTCAAAAGCACAACATATTAAATAACCTGTAGAAATAAACTCTTGTTTAGAATCTTTCTATGACAAGCAACAGCAACCACGACAACTTTTTCTATCAATGGCCAGAAACAAAGAAATATGTCTCATTGCAGCAGATGAAGATCATCTCATAAATTGTTGCACATCATTCAGGTATGCTACACAGTCAACTCATTAGCTATTACCCTATAGCTGGTTTATTTCATGTGGAATTAATTTTGCGTAGGCCCATATCACCAAATAAAGATTAGCAAAATTTCAATTAGAGGCCATGATATAACAAGCATTACTACACACACACACACACTTAAATATACACACTAGTAAATACCATATACTATATGGGCACAAAAATGCCTCTGTAAGATCTTGAAAGTGCTTCTTCCATAAAAGCTGCCAAACACTTTCTGTCCAAAAATCATCCATACAATAATTATTTGGCTACAAAAAGTGAAAGTTTCTAATTTTAACTTATTGTTTTATTAGAACTGAATATAGACTGCTTTTGCATCTAAAGTCTCATTTTCCTGGTATACCATTAATGGCATTAACAGCAACTGCCACTTCAAAAGTTAAGGAAAAGATTGTCCATGATGATAGAACCAATACTCAGAACTTCAATGGTAAACAGGAGAAATATTTCACTCCATCATGAAGAGTTAAAGAAATTGACAATTTATATTATGCTATGTCATTTGAACAGGTACTACAGACTACTACACATGTATTGCTGACTATCTTGCTGAAGTAGTTGGTAACAATCGCTCCATTGTGTATACTAACTTTGTTAAAGATGTTGCAGCTTTGGCAATTGCTTTAAAAGGAAAAGGAATAAATAGTAGTAGCTACCATGGCAAAAATTTATTTAGCCATGACAATTTGAAGATAATTGAGGATGATGACTCTGACATACAAGCAAGTGTATCAAGCATTAATTCTGTGTATGATGAAAAGTTTATGTATATTTATAGCTAATGGTGTGCACTTCTGCACCTGGAATGGGTATAGATGTTCCTAATATAGACTTGGTTGTTAAACTTGGTTGCTCACATACAGCACATTTGAGGAATTAGTCCAACAGTTCAGAAGGGCTGGAAGAGATGGCAGAAAGGCAAAGGGTATTAAATGCTATGAAATTTATGTGATGCAATGTAATTTTGGTAAAGGTCTCCTTTTTTGTGAAGATAACCTCTAGCATGCTTTATTTTGGGGTAAGGATACATTGTGTAAGTCATATGATGAGAAAAAACTGCAGTTATCAAAATTTCAAGATGTTTGTAGGTACATGTATATCATTTTTATTACCGTGTGCCATCAATTTTATGTTATACCCGTACACAGGTATGCTTTTGCTCATCATCATTGACGAGATACCAGCTAGTCCTGTAAACTACTGGATAAAAAATGAAATCTTCAGGAAAATGATTGTTTACAGCTAGAAGGAACCCATCACCTTTCAGACAAGCATGTCATAGCTACTGCTAAACTACTGTCAAAACAATTCCCAGACATGCCAATGATTCAGTCGTGTTTGTATACTCAGAAACTAAGTCTCATTCAGCTGTCTACAAATGATTCATTATTTTTCCACAACTTTGGGGACCATTGGGTTACTAGTCATTTTATGGATGGCATTGCTTTTCTTTATGACTCCTTGTACACAGAGATCATTCACTCAGAGCTAAAGAAGCAGCTCATTGCCCTCTATGGATCTGCTATGGTAAAAGTACCGTGGTTGGTGAAGGAAAAGGTGATAAGGATTGTGCCTGCTTTGCAGTAGCATACGCAGTATCTATTCATTATGGAGATGATCCTGCTAACAATATATTCGATCAGTCACACATGAGACAACTCATGATTGAATGTTTCAAATGTTTCAAAAACATATTTTATATGCCATTCCCATCTATGACATGAAAATCAAGATGCAATGTATCAGAATATGTTACCAAACTACATTGATTATTACAAACAAGTTAACAAATGTATGTTATTTAATGTTCAAAGTTATTGTATTGGTCTATGTAGCTAATTATACTTGCAAAATGCATGGTGGAATGCTAAAGGTGACCAAATAAATGTTGCGTAGCTATCCCATATAGCAGGAAATTTTGGAGGGAGTTAAATTCAGCAAATTACTATATTTTGGTAATCGGCAAATTCAATTTGGCAAATTTGTGGTCACATACCATTGAGCATGCATATAATGGCTTGAAATGGTGGATTTTATTTTGGAGTTTTGCTATCAAAATGCCAAGTTCACCAACTTCAATTCCCTCCAAAATTTGCCACTACAGTATATGAGGGAAACAAAGTGCTGTTACATTATGAAAAAAGTGCAGAGGGCACAAATTCTTCCCCATAGTATTATAGAGGCAAAATAGTGCAGCAAGCATTAATTCTTCCCTTAAGTATTGTAGGAACAAAATAGTGCAGCAGGCACTAATTCTTGCCTATAGTATTGTAGGGACAAAATAGTGCTTGGTACTAATTTCTGCCTACATAGATAGGTCAAATTGTATATCTGTATAATAGTGCCTAGTGACACCATTATGTAGGAAGGAAATAGTACATTTGAACACTATTTCCTCCCTCTATAATCATGGTTTTCTAATTTAATGACATACTCTACGGATCGTAAAAAACAGACATACCCCAAGTTACACAAAAGCTTCAAAAACATTTGCAAAACAGCTAATGGCAATTATTTTTTCATAGATATATACAAGTATAAAACAACCAAATACTTAGCTGTAGCAACAAGTGAAGTGGTGCTACAAGTTACAAAAAGTCTATCCATTCAGGAGTCATGCAATAAGTAAAATAGCTGTTTGGCTTGCTATTAATAGTACTACTTCATCTCATAACAAGACTTTTCCTTCAATTCCACTTAAGATGATTGACAATGAGCCACAACTCTCGTTATTGCCCTCACCCACGCCATAGGCGTATAGGCAAGGGTACTGCTCTCCTTAATTACATGTACTTCCCCTGCAACTCTTCTATAGACCATTCCCATCCACTAGCTATGCTTAACTAACACAGAGTTACATGAAATCATACCTTTTCCCAACTTTTCTTTCCCAAATGATGAAATCTTTCTTTTCTTAGGGTCCTCTTGTCAACTTTTCTTGTCTTAGCTCATGTCTTTGGCATCTTCTATAGATACATCATACATCTTTGTTAGAAACATTCAATTTTACCTCAATTATTAAACAAGGTCCAACAAAAGTAACTTGGATAAAACAGCGATACACAGTTCAAGTGAACAGTCAACAGTCTTATAGCCGCACCTACTCAAATTAATTGCATTATAGATACTACATACACACATGGATAACAAACAGGAATTGATATTGATGTGCCATATGCTTTTGACGCCGGATATGACTCATAGAGCATATAATGAATAATCTACACACGTGAATAAGCATGGCTATTAGCAATGAAGACTGATAGTGAGGAGTTTCACTTGATTTAGAGCCAAGTTCTCAGTTGGATGAGCTCCAGGTGAATACTTCTACCACCAAGTAGGTCAAATAACATTTAATTTGTGATGAAGTCAAAAGGGGATGAAACAAAAGCTCTAGAGACTATTGTGTATTACATCAAACATAAGATATTATTTTATATGCCTATAATAATAATTTTAGTCATAATTTAGGTTCAACAGATGCTTTTTGCCATCTATATTTACAAAGTTTTATCAACACCTTCACTTTTTCAGAACAAAATTCATCGTGAGCAAAGTTGGCGTATTCCCTTCCTGTTTCTCACTTAAACATGTGAGACTAAATTATAAACTTTAATTCATAACAAAGTAATCATATTCATGGAGACTGTAATAATATTCATTAATGCAATATTATATTTATAGCAAAACATTAATGCTGTCACTTGCTTGCAAAAGCTACAATAAATAGAATTATCAATAAAAACAAAACTGCATTTAGTAATGGAAAAATAGCAGTGCTATCTTGTAGAATCAATAATGGCAAGATTCCTACTCGCTTATTTGTTGAAATCCATGCTTTACTTAAGCTGCCATACACCAGGAAAACAAGAACATCAACTTCCATTGCAACTGAGTCTGGAATGAGAGAAGGGAGATAAAATTACCTAATTACTAGAACAAGTAAGTTCCTAAAGAATCAAAAGTTATGCAAATATTTAAAAGAAATTTGAAGTTCAATGCATAATTGATAAACAGTGCATGGTAAAAATTTAAAAGCAGCACAAGTCGTACAACTTTTTATTTCCTCGGTATTTTTAAGAATCAACCATACCTTTAATGTACCATCAACTGTAACGACTATCACTGCATCTGTAATGAGAGTAAGAGAGAGGAGAGAAAAGTGTTAAAAGTGTAAAAACAAACCCAATTTATGGCCTATTAATATTAAATTAGTGTCATGTCTTCAGAAGAATTACTGTACGTGTTATCATTTTGAAAAATGTGATGTAGTATTAACACAACATACAAAACTACATATTACATGTATATATTTGTCTTGTTGTAGCCATTGACAAAAGGTCTCAGAAAAGCTCATAAACATAATTGTAGACTGATCAAAATTACATGAATGCATCAGAAAATAGGCAAAAAATATTAAAAGTACTAATTATTAAATTGGGTACCTCTAACCACAAAATAGAGGCCCAACATGTATCTGTCAGCAGTTAATCAACAGAACAGGTGACTGTATAAAACGTGCATTGTTTCACAAGTATACACTGCAAACAATGTTGACTACACATTTAATCACAACAAATATTACATACATGTACATGTGTATGGCAAATTAATTACAATAATTGCAAATAACAATTTCTCTTTTTTGTTATAAAAAATAATAATAGATTGCACACACTTTTAGGAAAACCTCAGACATTGAGTTGAGGTTGCACAAGTTAACATTACAGTCATTTAGTTTATCATTACTAGCTTTCAAATAAGAATAAGACATGAACAAAAAAACACAAAAAGACAGAAATAAAACAGAGAGCAGTTATGAAGGTGAGAGATAAGGGCCCTGCGTAGACTATATCATGCAAAATAAAGGGCAACTATTGCTATAATACTTTGCAGTTTCATGAGATGGCAAAGTATAGTTTACCTAGATAAAACAAGTGCCACAAAATGGGTGGTGCCAATCATTAATAGAACTTTTACTCTGTAAGGTTAAACTTTAAACGTAACAATTTTCCCAAACACACACACTCTCTTTTGCCCTGATATTATTTTGAGCTATTGGTACTAGCTGCATACCTCATTCTACACAGCTCGAGACATACACTTACTGCTAGCATAAAAGAACTTACTATTATGTGTAGCTGTTTCTCTTACAGCTCTAGTAACAATAGATACACTTACTGCTAGCGTAAAGAACTTACTATTACGTGTAGCTGTTCCTCTTCTTACAGCTCTAGTATCACCATCAGTTGCTTCTCCTAGTAACAATAGATACACTTACTGCTAGCATAAAAGAACTCACTATTACGTGTAGCCGTTCCTCTTCCTACAGGTCTAGTCTCACCATCAGTTGCTTCTCCTAGTAAAAATAGATACACTTGTAGTGAACTTATGACATCACATCTCATGCATATTCATGATATCTCTTAATATATATTGCATGTTGTGTTTTATAATTGATCAGTGTTTGGGTGTCAAGTCAATTCGAGGTAAATGTGAGTGCTCTATGGCAAGCAGCATATCTGCTTCCTTATCACTAGCTGCAACACACAAATACTCACACGCTAAATTACTTGGCATTGCTATTAATTTTTTTATTCCCGAAACAATAATTATTTATAATTTATGAAGACAACATATGAACAAGATAATTTTGGTAAAAAACTTTAATTAACCATTGGCAATAGTTAGCCAACTACACTTACAGTCTGGTCATAAGTGACTTGCTTTTCAGTGATATACCTCACGTTTTTTATAAGACTAAACAGTACGTGCATGATCTGGGCAAAACTAAATGTGAGAGAAAACAGTTAAGTAACCTAGATGGCCTGGTATTAACATTACTGCATACTTAAGTCCTGTAGATATTGTATGCCTTTCTCTTATTTTGCTTAGCTTCAGCAAATGCTCCAATGTGAGTCTATGAGTTGGCAAGAAGATGATGACTAGAGAAGAGAGGGAGGGAGGTAGAGAAAGAGGGATGGAGAGAGAGGGAAAGAGAGGGGGAAGGGAAGGAGGAGGCAAAACAAGGAGGAAAGGATAAGATAAGATGTACATGTACATGTATCTTATCATTACTAACATTGTGGCTACAGTAATTGATTGGCTTCCATGAAACCTAATGAACAGATAAAAGAACAAACATAGCCAGCTTTAATTCTCTTGATTTGTATATGCTAGCTCACTTGTTTTGTAATCAAGAGCACTTTCCAGATATGCCTGACTTTCTTCATAATGACCAGCATTACTCAGTAGTAAACCAATGTAAAACTACTCAATGTAATTAAAATAAATAATAACAGTTATGATACAAAATTTACAATACTTTTAAACAATACATGTACATGTGTATGATGAAACGAGAACATTGATAAAACAATACTTACATCAACATTAGACATTTCAGGATGATCCTCACCATGTGTTAACATTATTAGATACCTAACTCTATACAGTAATCTCAACGCCACAACATTCCTCTCAGCCCCACAGCAATACTAAACCAAATGGAACTATATAAAGAAAAAAATCAGTGGTAGGCTTAGTCTTTGAAATTATCATGATCATGGTTTCCCACAGGATTTCGACATAATGCTCTCAGTGAATTTTTAAAGTTGTTCCAAATATTGATAAAATATTTCACAATGTATTTTCCCAAAATTTAATCAAACATTGCAAAGATAAAATTTTTATTAAACTTTGTCATACATATAGAAGTTCTAATACTGTGTAAAAATTTTAAGCAGATTTTAATCAAAATTGGGATTTTTATAATATTTAAAACTTGCTTTAAAATTGGACCAAAGACATGGTACATGGTATTTGGCCAAAATTTGCCAAAAACAACTTAGGAGAAAATTCTGTGTTTATAATTTTCTGATAACATATCCATATGTTGTACAGAAAGTTGAAGCTCATTCTGATCAAAATCAGATTTTCATTAATTTTTAAATTTTGCTAGAAAAGGGGCTAATACCAAAGAATTGGTTCTTGACCAAATTTTGCCAAAAATTGCTGAAAGAGACATGTTTCTGATACATATACATTTCCTAATGATGTTTCAAAGTTTGAGCTCATTCTGAACAAATTTGGATTTTTTATGAATTTCAAAGGCTTGTCAGCTCATAAAGCATGCCTTTTAGCTCACTTAGCATGCTTTGTGGGGAACTAATATTGCGATAAATTTATAATAAATATTGTGTGTGTGGCCAGTTATTAATAACTAACATAGGCTGATATAGAGCTGGAGTGGTCCACTCCTAGCAGTCTCTCATACATAATGACAGTTTTGTGCTGATATGATATTGCCTGAAGATGAAAAAAGAGAGAGATAAAATGAAGCAAGTCAATTTAAAATTAAATTTCAATTGAGTAAATAATTAATTGCTACCTTGTAAAGAAATTAAAATATAAAGTTTTGAAGCGTTTTGAACTAAAGTCTGATGAGTTTCATTTGACTTAGTGATTTTTAACGATCTGGGGGTGTGTCCCCTGGTCGTTCCTACATGTATCATTGATTTCACCCACATGCGATGCTTGTATATTTGTATGTCCACACTTACATTTCTTCCATACATGTTGTATTGGAGAAATAAGAAAATTCATAAGCCTTAGCAAACACCCTCTCACGCTCCTTTAAGTAGTCAGAGCAAACAAAATGGTGGCTTACACATAGGACAAAGTTATAAGTTTTTAAGCAAAAGAACATATGTACAGTCTCAAGACCTTTCTTGAAGGATTATAAGGTAGAGAAAACCTCTTTAAGTTTTAATAAGAACCCAGCTGTACATGCAAGGTGGTGAAATCAATTATAGTAATACTGTTACACTGTTACGCTTGTTTGTAATAACTTTTGATAATCCAGGAATTTAGAAATTTTGTTTGTGCCATTAGAATTGCTAAGTCCTTCCCGTCCTTAGAAAAGAAGAACGAATCAAAATGACAAGGCCTTAAAGGCCTTTTTTGGATGTCCCTCTATAAACTCAATGACATACCTTGTCCAAAATTACGCAGCTAGAACAGCCAAATCAAATTCAGCTTCTATTATTATTTGATAACAACCAGGGATCAGGTGAAAGTGAATAGACTTTACAACATGCATAACATCTTAACTTGGTATCAGTCATTTAAACTAAACTACATGTACAACCAGTCGATACATTAACATGTACATGGCATGCACATACATGTAGTTACATGCACCACTTACTAGTTTACTGTCTCCTAAAGCATGATGAATTCGTGCAATAACTCTATGTGTAATAATACAATGGAATATATAAGTACTTAAATGACACCACTCACTTATAACAGTTTGCTATGTTGACATGTAGTGGCCCAAAAACTTGAGCAAACAATTGCACAGCTTCAGATAGATAGTCAAGAGCAACTTCAATATTACCAGACTGCAACTGACCTGAGCCAACTCATACAAACCAAAGGCTTCAAGAGGCTGGGGGGATTGAGGGAAAGAAAATTTAAGATAAAAGAAAATTAGAAATACAACAAAATTGTTGAAGATTGAAGTACACATACATGTAAAAGACAATATACCGTCGATCTGAAAATTTTTTACTGTGATTTTAATTTCACTGGATTAGAATTCCAAAAAAAATTAGATCACCTACATAATTATATGCCACATTAAATAATACATGACACAGTCTTTTTGGTAAATTAATTAACAGCATCATTTAAAAACACAAAAGTTTCTACCACATAAATTTCCTAAACTACGGTATATATTGTAAACTACGGTATATATTGTGTGGCAAAAGTGACAGTACAAAGCAGTAATAAATGAAGTTTTGTCTCACTTTAAAATCAGTGTGCTTAACAACAGGTAAAATATAGGCAAGATCACCTTCATTGAATGGAGCAGTCAAGCAAAATTTGTAATCCTTCAATGTAATCTGTACTCCTGATAAGTGGTGCGGTCAATGAATATTATTGAGGTATGATGCCATCTAACCTGTTTTGTTACAGAATTCCCTGAGAAGAGAGACTTTGCTAACACCACAAGTAGTACACATGTGAGTTACAGAATTACTAGAGAAAGAGATAGACATTTAAGTACATGTACATCATTAAATATTGTTTATTCCGTTATTATTAGCTTACTATTCCAATGTGTACAGGAAATGCTGAAGTACATCTTCCACTAACAGTTTCCATAACTTTCCTTGACAAAAGTCTAAACAAAATATATCATCAACGTACTGTACATGTACAAGTTGCATATTATCAATTGCAGCTATTGTACAAAGTAAAAGGTAAAGTAAACATACACTGCATATGGCCTTTGATCATGATAAATGCACTGCAATGGCTCCATACATTAATAGTAACATAATACAGTCATTACATGTTCATATACATGTAGAGTGAATGCACATTATGCTCTGTATGTCACACATGCTGTAAAAGATATACATCTTGCACAATACCTTTTCCAGCAGATGTAGTTTTAGTGACTGGACCACTAGCACCACCACCACCACTTCCTCCTCCCTTCTTCTTTTTGGACTTCTTTTTTGTGGCAGCAACCTGAGAGGGAGACAGAGAGAAAGGACCAATGATACAACAGGAGAGTAGGAGACAATAGTACTGTACAGTACTTACTTCATCAGAAACAATCTCTTCAGTATCAGTCTAAAAAATTAAAAAGAGCAAAGTCAAATAATGACAAAATTAAAGTTACATGTACATTATGTACAAATGTATTGTTAGTGTACTATTATCACTGCATATCTTACTAGTAAACAGTTGAGGAAATAAGCCACATTGGCTGACACACGGTTCAATGGAGTCGTTAATAAAAGCTTCCTGAATCTCTTCTTAGTATCATCTTAGGAACACAGATCCTCTACGAGATAAAATACATGTACATGCATATGCAAACATACAAGTATAGTGTCATTAATATGTAAAATGATGGCAGATCTGTGTGGAGAAATTGCTGATACAGTACGTCCTCGATTATCAGTACCTCTTTTATCCAAACCCTTGTTTATCCAAACGCATGGCTGCCTCTAATGCCCATGCTCAGACTAGTTAATTTATTAATAACCAGTTAAAATGGCTGCTGCAGCAAGAAGCTTACGGAGCTTAACAAAAGAAATACCATATACTGGGAAATTTTTGAGTAGCCAAACTTTCGCGAATTTCACGTTTTTTGCTTCGTCGCAAAAAAAATCGCGAAATTGTAAATTTCCAGTGCCACGTGGTGGAGTTTACAGGCTGCTTGCAAAAATATTATGTCATGAAATCTTACAAATGCAAAATTCGTGAAAATTTAGCAATGCGAAAATATCCCAGTATATGGTACCATTAAAGAGAAGCCTGAGATGCTCCGGGAGTTAGAGAATGGAAAGTCATACTCATTTAATTTTCAGAAAAGTATAGGATAGGTTGGCCTACTGTATTCTGTGCTGTATTTCACTTATCCAGACTATAGAGGATATGCGTGCTAGGTATATTCATAACTTTTAAGTACCGTATATCCAACCCACACAGTAAATTGGCCGCCATGTTGGATATCAAGTTTATTAAGAGTTCAATGGGGGAAAACTCATTTTCTTGCCTTCCTACCTTCTTGAGGCCTTTTTCGGAAGCTTAGAAAGCATACTGAGGCTCTAATGGGTCTAGTAGTCACCTGAAAGTTTGCTATCAAGAAATAAAGAGCGGTTTCCTGGTACCAAGCCTTTTTCTATCTTTTCTCCTTTGCTGCCAATGGAAAGTTGACATCCAACGAACTAATTTCTTTCTTGAAAGTTATTACGGCATGCAATGAATACACTTAGCATGTTTATCCTCTATTCAGCTATCTGAACATCTCTCCCAATAGAGGTGCACAAAGGTGTTCGGATAATCGAGGACGTACTGTACCAAATTAGCTACTACTACATGTACAAGCAACTAATGATTCGCCAAAATTATATTTTGGCAAAACTGCTAAACCCACAAAACTGCTAAACCCACAAAACTGCTAGTACCAGTACCATTGCATGTCGAGAATTAGTTGACTTACATGTAAGTGGTCCAGATCCTTCCCTTCCCTTGTAAAAATTCCCAGCAAGATCTTACAAGATAATCATTAATATTTTAGGATCTTACAAGGAATTGCAAGATTATAATTCTTGTGTAATCTTGCCTGGCAAAATCTTGTGAAATCTTAACCGGGATTTTTCATAATTTTTAAGCATTGGGGAAGTTGTGTGATCTCATAAGATCACATTTCAAAAGAAAATATAAGATCTTGTGTTTATTGTAAATTATGTAAGATCATGCAATATCACATTATTATTATTTTACGGTAAGATCTCACAAGATCATGTGTACATTTAACTTAAGTGATCTTGTGTGACTTTGTAAGAAATATTGTATCATTTCATATGCAAGAAAAGACAAGATCTTGTGTTTACGTAAATCATGTAAGATCATGCAATATCTCGTTATTATTGTTCTACGGTAAGATCTCTCAAGATCATGTGTACATTTAACTTAAGTGATCTTGCGTGACTTTGTAAGAAATGTTGTATCATTTCATATGCAAGAAAAGACAAGATCTTGTGTTTATGTAAATCATGTAAGATCATGCAATATCTCGTTATTGTTCTACAGTAAGATCTCACAAGATCATGTGTACATTTAACTTAAGTGATCTTACGTGACTT
>NW_003546642.1:42653-44415 GCF_000090795.2 Amphimedon queenslandica | reverse complement strand
TACAAAGCAAAAATGAGAAAAAGGCATGTACTGATCAGTCACTTGAAGCAGTCAATGGAGAGGAACAGCCTCTGACAACACTTCCACCCATTCAACTAGATGTGCCATCAAACAACATGTCATTCTCACCTGAAGGACATGTACTATCCCTAAAACACCTCCACTCCTCCCAAACCCAATATCCCTCCCACCTACATCGGTATACTTACCTGCTTCACAAGAACATGTACCAGTACCATCAACACCAGTATCATCACAGCCACCTGCTTTACCGTCACAAGCTTATTCCACCATTAGTTCCAGTGCCTGAATTTGATTATATGTGACCATAATTGACAAAAGGGCCCTTATGGCGGATTTTAAAATTGATCGTTATAATGGAAAATATCAACCTGTGAGTGCTTTGTTAGACAATCATTGTTTCTTAAAGTTTCATGGTAACTTTTTGTATCCTGTGGAGTAATTTTATGATAAATGGGGCTCAGGAAGTTGGATTTCTTAGGCTAGAAAGACAAATTTCACTACCCGCCATAAGGGCCCTTTTGTCAATTATGGTCACATATTGATACTTTCAGGTGAAAACAAGAACCTGCAGTAGACAAAACTTTTGTGCCAATATGATTCGCAAGCTTTTCACAAAAGAAGAAATGACATCTTGCAATGTAAGTGGTGTCAGAGGAAAGAAGACAGATGACAAATGGAGGATGAACTACATCAAAGCTCTCTGCTTCCAACACTACCGAGAGCAAAGCCAGTCCAGTGAATAGAGCAAGACAGAGTGGCAACAGTGTTGAAGCAATTGAAGCTGCTGCCAGAAATATAAAGAAGAATAACTCTTCATAACAAAATCGTAGTATGGACAAGACATGATATATTATTATATATAATGTATTATCATAAACATGCATGTATGAACATCAATCTCAATAGCCAGATGTAGCCCCTTTACCTTTGATCACTTCTGGTATAACCTTTTTTAGGTGGTCAATGTACTTTGTGCATACTGAGCTGTTCATTGTCTTCCAAAAGCGCTTCATTCCCTCAATCAGTTCACTTTGGGTCTTTGGTTTTATCACAGTCCTTAAATAGTACTTCATTGACCCCTACACATTTTCTATCAGGTCTAGATCGGGACTTTCAGATGGAGTTGACCACCAATTAATGCCTCTGTGTGCTAGGAATTTTTGGTGTATTTGCTTGTGTGTTTAGGATCGTTGTTCATTTGAAACCGATATGATGCTGGCATACTTTGAATAAGATGACTAACCAGCCACTCCTCTAGAACTCTACAGAATCGTGGAGCTGTCACTGTCCCTTTGAATATGATTAATTAAGGGAGTTGTTCCACTCTTACTGATCTCTGCCCAAACATGAAACTTCAATGTATGTTTAGGTCTTCCTTTCTGTTTCCTTGGCTCATTTCTCTTACGAAAGCAAAGTTTGCCATGCAAATCTAACTGTACTGAGCATTTGTCAGTCCATATAACATTGTTAAGTGTGTCAAGGTTCACTTGCTGTTTCAAGCACCACTCCAAATGCTTCTGTTTGTTCATCTCTCTGACAAGTTGACAATATTGTGATCTTGTTGCAAACTTCCTAGCTCTTTTAATGGTTGATGGTGATATTTCTAAATTTAGCCATTTAGCAATCATCATGTCTCTCAAAAACCTTTTTTTAGCTCATCATTTTCAGCCATTGCCTCATCAATAAAAATTAGCTGCTTGGCTGAACATGCGTCTTGGTAAGTCAGCAACTGTATGAA
>NW_003546642.1:30482-41974 GCF_000090795.2 Amphimedon queenslandica | reverse complement strand
AATTCACATTACAGTGCATGTTTTATTCAGTGCATGTACACATGTACAGTAAATGAGGGATAGTGAGTGTCCTTTGGTCAGTAATAATTGATGTATCATTTATTGTACAGGAGAATAGAATTAAGACAAAATGCTAAGAGAATTCAAAGCATGTCCAATTTGAACAAGTACAATGTTTGAACATCAACGTCACTTAAATTTACACTCTCTTTCTCTCTCTCTTTTAGTGCTGTTAACTATACTCATAATCAAGAAACAGTTTGTTCCGTAGACATTATCATATTCCTTAGAGAAAAGGCTGTGTTAAGATTAAAATGCACTAATGCAATGATAAGTGGTATGTGATGTACATGTACATGTATTTGAGTTAATGGAGTACTGAGTAATTGTAATGGTAGTTGTCACAGGCCTATGTCACTGAGTCCCTCACTGTACATGAATGTACAATGTATTCTCAGATAAATCCATTAACAATGACATTGCCTTCTGAGCACAGATGGCAATACAGTTACCATTGCCATTACTATTACTTTTGTAATAACAATTCAGTGCTGTACACCTTCCTCTTATTCCTCTTTTTGTTTCTCTATCTCTTTTGTGTCACCATTTTCTTGATGCATCAAGCTTAGGAGATGCTGAGGTCATCAATGAGTCTTGTATTCAAGTGAGGTCAATTATACATTTTCCCTAATTACATTTCTTTCCATGTATAAAGGCTTGTTGTCTTTCAAATATAGGACACTGTACATGAACATGCATTGTTGTTTTTTATAATAAAATTATTATACTTGCTTTTTGTTACCTAAAATTTTTTTTAATACTATAATGTGAAAGCAGTCCATAAACTGATGCCACAATGCTACAAAAGCCAAAACTGTCTAGGCAAAGGTTCTTCACTTGATCCTGGGATGAGAAATGTACCTATTGGCTGGATAGTGGTAAATAATTTTTAAAGTCTGTTAGCAGTTCAATTCTGATTGTTGTCTGCTATCATCATGTTGGTATGCAAAATTACTTGCTATGAAAAATAAATGTACTAAATTAGAATGAATAACTACAGAGATAATCAGCTAAACATACTTTCTGCATACTTAATGTGGGGTGGGGCTGGAGGTTTTCAGCTCAAAACTCCAGGTTTTACATCAAAAGCCCAAAAAAAAAATTATGAGCTTGATACAATAATTAGCTAGTGCTACATCAAGGTTTAATTATCAGAAGGACCTCCACCCCAAAACTATAACAAGGGGAGAGAGCTGCAGCAAACTTCAAGGTTGTTACACAAAACAATTGCTGCAAATTAAGTCATTCAAAACCTTTTGCAAAAAACCAACACCTCTTTCAGCAGAATGATACCCCACTAGATGAATTTACCACCCTCACTGTAAGCAACACCTATTCTTTTAACATTCTGTATTGTAAACCAACACCACTGTTTTTATAGTGTGTGTGTGTTGAGTATTAAGTTGGAGATGTTCCTCACTGGCTGCTAGAAGTCATCTTCATCTGAAGGTGTTTTAATGCTTACAGAGGAACACTGCAGGATACAAAGCTGTACAGAATATCCTTATACTCCTACTCTACTTCTACCGATCCACATTTCCACCCTGTTTTAACAAAGCTCAGAGGAAATTTTGGATTAAAAAGTTATCATCATGTCACATAGGATAATGTTATAAGGTTCTCAAATACTTCACGGACCATCAATGTTGGCTTTCTGATTTGGATTAGTTACAATGGCTTCTGCTACTCTCTTGGGTCTGGAAATAAAATTTGCATTTTTATTAATATTTAATGTAATGTGCACTTACAGCTCATGCACTTCCTTTGTTAACTTCCTAATTGCAATCAATACAACATCATCTGGTTGTACTTCTGGTGCTTTAGAAGCAGGTTTACCACTCCTTTTATGTACGACAGTGTTAATAAGTATCTCTAGTATAGACACGATCCCTCCAAAGCTTTCTAGAGAACACTTGTAAGTATACCACTGATGATAAGCATATGAAATGAATGAAATTGAATTTTTGGCCGATAAAATTCCTAAAAATTATATCAATGAACATCATACAATGTGCATTACATATACTACATGGCAGCAGCCCAGTTTTCAGATAAACCCGTAACATTGCCCCAAGTAACTGATACAATCCATCATCAGGCTGGTCGTGTGATACTTCACCAATTGCAATGACATTGAAATCCATATCCATGACTATAACATCTGGAACACCTACATAACACAACAAATAAGATGAAATAGTACTCAACTGATAGACACAATATAAATGTAATAAGAGGCGTGTATGCATGCAATTTTTACCGCAAAATGGATATTTTTCATTTTCTTTTAACCCGCACCAGTCATGCCTTTGATCTCTAGTTGTTGATATACGCACGTATATGTGAACATCATCATGAACATAATTAATTATCTGGAGTATTATGATACAGCAATATTTTGCCCGGACCATTCTTATCTCGTTGTAGCTCGGAACTATTATACAAATGAGACATGATTGAAAACCATTGAGGTTTTCTTTCACCACTTTTCTGATGTCAATACCACCAAGGCTTATAGTACAATTTGAAATAAAATTTATTTTAAAACACTGAAACAGGTAGCATACCATGTCTACAAGCATGTTCCCATAACAAACCCATTCTTGAAAGATCATCTGCTGAAATTGGTTTATCCAACAATTCTATATATTTTAACGGGAAAGATTGAGTCCTGTATGACAGGGAATGGCAAGTGTCACATTGACAATACGAATCATGTTGTAATCCTTTTTGAATGTTTTCCAAAAATTCAAGTTTAGAAAATTCAAAATAGACCATGTTAGATTCAGAGGGTACACAGCCTTTAGAAGGATTTGTCTAAAATTAATGAACAAGAAGCACTCTACATAATAACCATTCATCTATTTAGCAATTGCATCTACCAATTTAAGCAATTATTGTTAATGCAAAATAATATTCTAATTTTAAAAGAATTAAAAATAAGCTTGATAGATTTAAAGGGAGCTTGGGAGATTAGGAAAATTTGTGTATGTCTCTTAAATTCTCACATAATTATTTATCTTAGCTTTTGGTCTCTCACATTTCGTCTAATTTGTATAGTTAATATCTTATGTCCTTAAATCTCAGGGCGGCAGTTTAGACTATTTTGCAGCTGATGGTTTAAGGGTAACAATATCCAAAAAAATTTATTGCTGCAATGAAAGATAATTAATGAAATTAAGAAATACCATTTACATGAAAGTTTTTAATCTAAAACATTTTAATCCTAAAACATCTACATTGAGAAAGGAGCTTCTGGCACTTAAAACTTTGTATTTCCTAGCCTAGTGAGCTCTGGTGAGCCTGCAACTTAAATTTTCACTGCTAGCACTACGATCACTACTACTGTTAGACCAAAAAAGGCACAAATGGTCAGCAGATTTAGTATCTGAATAAAGACTAGTTGGTACTAAGTATACTAAGAGAATTTTGAGTATATCCATTGTGATACCGTAATTTTGAGTATATCCATTGTGATACCGTAATTTTGAAGTCATAGTTCACTAAGTGTAGGAGAGAAAGCAATATAATTGCTTATATATCTTCTAGTGGCACTTATTAAAGTCAATTAGCCCATTGTAGACACTGGATGATGGTCAGTAAACAGTAGCAATATATAGCTTTCACAAATCAATACAGCAGTTTTTGGTGAAAAAGCTCTTATCGCGATTGCTCCTCAGATTTATGAAGCCAAAATGACAGCAGGAAAATTTTACTTTATTTACGGTATCAGTATCATGATGAATATACTTAACACTATATGAATATACTTTGCACCAACAGGTTCATAGACTCAGAGGACATGTTTCCCTATGTACATCATCGCGTGACCACAGCAACTACTGGAAGTAGTTTTACAAAATGGCTGACAGAAAGTACACCGTATTAAATACAGTGTTATTGCAACACCTGTAAGGGTGTCATGGCTATCCTTTAACTTTGACACAAGTTGTAGTGTTGTAGTAACACCCCTCATTCAATAGAACAACACCAAGCTAAATTGATTTAACACCCTAATAGTAAACAACACCCAAATTTGTGACACCCACGAGTGTATGCCAACACCTCAGTTTTAACAGTGTAATTGCAACATTTAAGCCAAGATTTTTAATGGAAATAGTATCTCTTAACAATGTACATTACTTTTTCCATTATTTTCTCTATTGATTGCAGCAATCGAATTGTTTTGTTTTATCCTTTAAATTTAAGGTTGGATACAAGATGTTGCATGACTTATGACAATTATATGTAGCATGAAGATAGTATACCTACCATGATACAAAAAACAATTTGTTAAAACAACCCATAAATGGACACCAAGATAGTTTTCTAACAATACCTTTCAACTAACAGAACAAAACAATCAAGTTTTAAGCCATTTTAGTGTTGAAAAATCATTCATAATTTCAGTTACTGTAAATCCTCAAATAAAAGCTGGGCACAAATAAATGCAGGCTTAGCAATAAAATAGAACTATTAATATGCAAATTTCGCCTACAAATATCATAGATGCCGTGTAGATATTTGGTTAAGCATCCTGGAATTGCTTGCATGAGGTCCCGGATTCAAATCCTACTGTGGACCGAAGCCTTATTTTCCTTTTTCACTTTCTTTGGAGGTCCTGATGCCATAGTAAGAAATACACACTGGGCTTTTATTTGACAATTTATGGTACTATTAGCACTTATAGTTAGTTTAGACAAGTAAATCTGCATCAACTTAGTTCAGTTAACTAGGAAGGCTTTAGTTTTCATACAGCTAGTAAAACAGCACAATCCTAGGGCCACACTGACTTCTTTCTGTTATTAGTAGTGCAGATTGGTGGCAATGTGTGAAGTAGCTGATAATTAGTTCTAAGTGTTTATTTATAATTTGCTTACCAACTATGAACATAATTTACAGCACATCACAAGTATTAAAATTATTATTAAAACTAAAATTATAGTAAATTCAAAGTTTAAAAATAATCAAAAGTCTTCTTCCTTGTTGTGAGCAGTCACTGATGCATATAAAGAGGGACAGCAGCATCTCCAAGCAAGTTAGGGCGGGATTATCATCAATTCTTCACCACACTCACCACAGACAAGAATAAAAAGGCTCAGGATCATCAAAATTGTGTCGTAGTTATGTTTCTTCAACTCAAGATTAAAACTGTTTGAGCTTTAATCTATTGTTGTTCATTTGCTGTTATTTGTAATTTAGTTCTAAAGCAGATAAGTGGAAAGTAGTGTTACCTTAGAGTTATATAGACTCATCCTGCCTTAAAGCCTAGCTTTAAAAGCTTACACAATGTACAAAGATATGGCTGTCTATAATAGCATTTGCTGCACAATCGCTCTGTCCTTCAATTCCTTACCTTCATATATTTATGAGGTTAAGATTTAAAGTCTTGTTTCCCCACATCTTGATAGTAGCCATAGCAGCCATTTGTTGGGCATCAAGTACTTTTCAAAGGTCCATGTGCTTTGATTATATTTCTATAACTGCGCTCTAGTTGTATCATGCATCAAAATGATAGGGTTTTGGAGAGTATCATAATGGGGAAAAACAGTGTCTGTAGCATTTGCAATAAAAAATTTATTACATTTTGCAGTTTCCGAAGTCAGTGTGGCCCTAGTACAATAACCACCTTTTATTTTACTGCAATTAGCCATAACTAATAACCATCATTTAGCATATAAAGGTGTCTTGCTAAAATTAGTAGATGCAGAATGATAAAGGCAGTAGGCACTAGGCAGTGTACTTACAAATTTAGTGTGCTTGTAACTCTCTAAAATTTTTTGTTCAGAACTTCGTTGTGCTTCATGGAAGGAGGCCATGACTAGCTCTAGAAAGAAAAAACAAAAGAAACATGATAATACATCAACACGGCAAAGGTATTAATACTATTACTATTACTTTTAGTTTAAAATTGATGAAATACTATTACTATTACTATTACAATCTATTTACAATTTTATATTACAATTACTATTACTATTACCTTAAATTTTACAGCTGTCATACTATTACTATTACTTAGCAATATGCACTATTACTATTACCCCACGTCTGATTATATTTACATGTACAATACTACAGTTTAAAAAATGTAATTGCTTGTAGCTACAGCGTCATTTATACCTAAAGGTTATGCTATGTACTACCGTGTTTGGAATAGGCATTGACGTACGTAATGTTGACATTATTATTATGGATGGCTTTCCTTTTCTGTAGATGAACTTGTACAAGAATTTGGAAGAGGAGGAAGAGAAGGGATCTTAGCTGAAGGTAAATATATGTACATCTAGCCTGCCTAACACTGACGGTTCTAACCACAAATGAAGGCAACAAAGGAATAATGAAGTTGAGATCAAGAAAGCTTGTAGCTACATAAATGGTGGCAGGATCGGGCACAGACAGGCAATACCTAACCAAAAATATGACTGGAAATAAAAATCAATTAATGACATCATTCTCACAAAAAGTTACCATGACTAGCAAATGAAAGTCTCATTTTCTGCTTTTCTCTCTCAATAAGATTTTTGTTTGCATGCCATTTTTCTTGCTTCACTGCTCTTGCAATTGCGCCCAGCAGGATAGTCGAGTCTGAATGAGTATGGAGAATTTTATCGCCCAAAGCAAGCCTAATTTTCAATTTATTGGGCTGTTAAATGTTGCAAAATATAGAAAGCAACTGATACCAGCTACTACAGGATTCTAGAGAATTAAATGTGCAGAATCAGTGATAAGCCAGATATCGCCTCGTCAATATCTATCACATACAACATATGAGAAGGGTTCCATAGAAAATGTCATTAAAAAGATGTTTTTTTCCTCAGTATGTAGGGAGAACTTTGGTCATTAAATGCCTCCTATACAATTGTGGCATTTGTCACTGTTATACTACCTTCATTACCATAGGACCATTTAGTGCCAGGCACTTTTTCGTGCCTATAATATAGTGGGCCCCATAAAATGACTTATGCATTATAGTAATATAAACAAAATATAGTGCATTATTCACTAAATAACACCTATAATATATTAGGGAGATTAAGATGCCATCATTAAATGTTCCCTATAATACTATAGAGAATATTTAATTTGTAGCACATAAAGTATCCCCTATACTTCTATAGAGAACATTTAATGCAAATCCTAGCATTATTTAGCGTATCAGTGATGATATGGACATTAACATAGTAACAATGTGCTGTAATAATTATAAATAGACCCTTTGTGTGTCAGTTGTAAAATATCTCAGTCACATGCATTGATTTTTATTAAAACTCTTGTCTATGCTTACTAAAAGATGGAATTTACATGTGTATTGGCAGATTACATTTACGTGTATTGTGAAAATGACGGTGTACATAACTGGCTAATCTATAATTTTGCAAATTTTATGTCAATGCGTTAGATATTAATTTTGAGCTTTTACGCCGACTATAGACCAGGCTTAGAAGATGTATTGCATGTGGTTTTTTAACAAAACTGCTTAATACATTATAATTAATAAGTTTAATTGCCAATATTCCAAGTTATAGCTACAATAATAACAACTGCATATGCAACTACTATTATATTCCTATAAGTTCAATATAATAATACAAACTTGGTACTTGAAGTACAAGTGCAGTTAATGCTGAGTGTATGGTACTCTATTGGACGAGTCTGTTGAGTCTCCAGGCAAAATAATGATAAGAAAGGTAGAGTTCACACTATGAAAATAATGAAGTAAATATATTTATTTGTTGTAGAAAATGTTGATGAGTGTGACAACTGTTGTGAGCAGGCATCAGTATATTGTGAAAAGTGTGGAATCTATCTGTGTCTTCAGTGTTCAAGTTTGAGGAACAAAAATAAGAGGAGAGGTCACAATGCACACAGCATAAAAGTTATCCAATTGAATGATAATGTGACTGGTAATTTCCTATATACATCTAATTTTGATAAGTATATCTATCTTACTCACATGTAGATAATCAGTAGTGATGAAACGAATAGTATTTTTCACTATTCGCATAATTGGTATGCTAAACGAACAAATATTCGAATATTTGAACCTGAATGATTATAAACTACCTTATTGGTGTTAATCTTATCAAAATAATCCCAAACAGGGCTTCTTAGATATTAAGAACCACTTCCATGGCTATAGCATCAGTATTTAGCAAGTTGGTAACCAAGCAAATGACTAAGAAAGCCAAAAAAAGCAGCTGTGCATTTAGCACGTGGTGGGCGTGGCCACTAAATATTGCATTAACTATTCATAATTTTATTGGAATAGCAAAAAACTATTCGAATATTGCTATAAAAATTATAAACGAACGAATATTCAGCATTAATGAGAGCAATTCATGTCTTGTTTGAGATCAAGAAAGTACCAAAATTTGTGGATTAGTTGCCAAATATTTTCAGTTATATACGGTGTACGTTTCGCGAAGAATGTTAAAGCAATGGCAATAAATTATGTAGATTCAGCTGTAGTTTAGTGAACTGGTAGTGGGAAGTCTTTGTTACGTCAGCCCTTCTCTATACCATGGAAAAGCTGCCGTTGTTGTATCGCCAACAATGAGCCTAATGCCACATAAAGTGCACAGACTCAAAGAAAAAGGAATTGATGCTACACTTTTGGTGTCAGCAAAGAAGAAAGACATTATGGATCGTTTACATCAATTTTGAGTCCTATTTACAACACCAGAATTATAATTTGACAGTACAACAAAAAGACTGAAATCAATTTCTTAAACAGGCTGCCAATCACTAACTTTGTCTTGTTGCTATTGATGGACACCTAATTTACAGCTGGAAATCATTTCGGTTAGTAACAATGATATCTTAGTATATACGTACGCAACACTGCGTCATAGAGAGGAGTATGGATACCTTGTAGATATAACATACTTTTTTCCTGCTGTTGCCCCCACGATTTTGACTGCTGGAAGTAAAGAGCGAATTTCTTAAGATATTGCACAATCCAATTCAAGAAATAGCAAGTGTGAACAAGGGAAATATATCTCTACATGTGAAGGACTTGAAAAAAGTTTCTAAGAAAAGTAAGAATACATGTGCTGTACATGGTATTGTGCAAGTGTGTCAGCATGCTACATTGTGTCAATGTAATGAAGATCATGCTAACAACAAACAAGTGAAACGAGAGGAAAGGAGAGATAAAGAGAGAGCCATACATTACAAGGAGTGACCACATGCATACTGAGCATGCGCATTAGGTACACAATAAACACTCATCACACAATGACATGTCTACTTCATTATATGTACATGTGAAACATTGAATTGATGCAAAGGATGATACCAATTATTAGGTAGGAAAAATATAGACCTACAAAAAATGAGAGTCACCTACAGTTTCAATTACAAGTCCTTCACTTTATTAACATTTATAGGTACAGAGAGCTATTTCAGCACTGTAGCAGATTACATAAAAGATGCAACAAAAAAGGGCAATTGCATATACCGATTTTGTAAAAGATGTTACCCCACATGCAATAATAGCACTGACGGAAAGGAGATATAACTGTTGCAGCTATCAAGGGAAGAACATGTGAAACCATGACAAACTGAAGGTTGTAGATAGTTTGAGTAGTGACTGTGCTTTATTTTAGATAGGTGCTTATCAGTATTAGCATTTTCCCATTTTTTTGATTTTGTGTCATTCGTCCCATTTATGCATGGTTTTCATGAAGGTGCCATCATTAACTACACGTTTTATAATGGTTTTTTCATTTGGTTTAATGTTGCAACATTTAACAACACTTCACTACTTTGAAAATATTCCACGTTAGAGTTACATGATATTGTAAGGGTAGTAGTTGCTTGTGTTCATCTAAACAAATTGGATGAAGAGGCGTATAGATGCGCATTCGAAGCTATTTTTGGTGAAGTGACGAAACACACAAAAGGATTTGATGTAGGAAAGACACTTAATGGAATAATAGCTGATTCACATTTAAAACGACTTGAGTTAGCTATTGGAAAGGAATTGGCGGATAAGGTCATTAAGGGATGCAACATTTGCATTATTTATTGGTTAGTTATATCCTGTCCAAGGTCCATTATCAACGATCAGTAAAAAGAGTTGCTGAGAAATTGAACAAAGTATGTACATTAGCATATAAGTCATTTACATCTATTGGCTACTCTATACCTCATGTTACAACACAAGAGCATGTTCATACCGTTTTTGATGTCTTGTGTGGAAAACAGATTCTTTTGGCAGACATTAAAATCATACCACATGTGCCTCTATTCTTTGAGTACAGCAGTACTCATAATGTGGAACTTTGAGATCCAGTTCTAACTGGTGTGAATGGTAGAGCAGGCGTATTCATCTCAGTATGTTGCAAAGTATACATGTACATGTAAATGTCATCATTGCTCAATCGCAGAAATGCTGAAATCTTGCTTCTCTGACATGGTTTCCTAAGTGGTTGACGAGTTACCATCATCAACAATGCAGTTGAATCTCACAATTGCCTTGGAAAATCTATTTATTGATTACTATGGAAAGAAGCAATGATGGCAACCTACAGTGAAGATGCTACCAAGTGCCTTGAAATAATGGCTATTCAAAAATGAATTAGAACACATTATGAAAATCATAAACATGTAGGTCGTAATAAGCATGCACAGCAACAAAATAGTGCAAGAAAGAGATGGCTTTGTTGTTTACCAGATGACGATGCTTTGGGACCTCCAGATAAGAAAACAGATTTTCTTCGAGGTACATTAAAAGAACTCATTGAACTTATGTTTCAATTATCGCAGATCAGTCAACCCCTACTCATCAAGCAAAAGGTGCTGTTAAACAAAAAATGTCTTTGAATATATAGAAAGTAAAATTGAAGGCATCAATAAGTTAATTGTGACATTACATGCATATCTTAATTTAATCCTTTAGTGCCTGTTCAGGTCAATAATCACCCCATGAAATAGCTAACTTTTGTTGTGCCTGTATTTGGAAACTAAGCATCGCATCATATCCTGAAGCTAACATTACATGTACCATGTGTTTGGCTCAATTGTCACCCGTTAACAACTAGCTTTTGCAATACTTGTTTTAGACGAGGAGTCCGCAATGTGGTTTTACTCTCGTACACTTTGGCAGGAGTCCTGCATTTTTGTGTGGGAGTCAACTTGGTAGTCCACAATTCTAGAGTAAATCCACTATTCCAAAGCTAATGGCAAGTAGTCAACAGTTAATCCAGCAGTAGTCGTAGGAATTTTATAGTATTCCAGTGAAATTCTCACAAGAGTCTGGTAGTGCAAGGGCAGTCCACAAGAATAGTATCTAACCATGCCTAATTATTAATAGTAACAAACTGTAATAGTAAATACTAGTTAATAATGGTCTATTTTTTTAAAAATAAATAAATTCAAAGTTTCACCGGCTGCTCTGCTCTGCTGTCTTTCCCTGTCTGGCTGCT
>NW_003546642.1:21307-28857 GCF_000090795.2 Amphimedon queenslandica | reverse complement strand
CACAGCGATTCTTAAGCAGCTACATGCTTTAGCAGTTAAAAAGAGAATTAACAACTTTAAACAAACTCACATAACATCATATTTTAAAAGACCATGACAGTAGCATGCATACATGTGTATAGATAAAAACATGCATGCATATTTATAGTGCAACACAATATATATACAGTACATGTATACATATAGTATATCAATTCTTTGAAATTGTGTTTCTTGCCAGTAAAATGAAACTCTCTTGTCCTGTAAATTTGTAAAAACATGGCACCACCAATCCATCCTCATGTCTTCTGTGACCTGTTACTTCACAGGTTATTATTCCTCCTGCTGCCAGAAAGTTGTAAAAAGTCATTCTTATACTTTTTGGTACATGTACTATGACTTGTCTATCTTTTTTAATACAGACAGCAAATGGATTATAACGGTTGCTTGGTTCAATATGAACATCATTACAATCCCCTATAATAGGATTCCAAATAGTTTTATAAACATGACGTCCTTTTATTACACTGCTGTACAAAAAAAATAGCATCATTACAAGAGCTACCAGCCATTCCCAAACTTGTAAGCCTGTAAGGTGCAAAACAGCTGTTTGTTGTAGTAGGCGTGGCTAAAGGTGGGGTTAACCGGGTTATGTGAGGTGTGGCTTCCTTTTCAATTATCCGGATTTTCAATTATCCAGAAGGGTGCCAGACCAAAGGGGTCTGGATAACCGAGGGTCTACTGTACCAATCAGTGGTCTATCGCCAAATGGTCCAAGCACTACAAAAATTGCAAACAGAGAATAAAGAAACAGGATACTCAAGATAGTTTACATTCTTTATTTCTCCCTTCATAACGAAGTGATATTTATTGTTCAACCTACCTCTTCCTTTAGTGAAACACTATTCAATGTTAATGAATCTCCTGATCCAATATCATTATATTAACAAATCCCTGTTTCTCCTCTCACTGCTATTATGGCAGTAAAAAAACACACCCAATCTTCTTCCCTTATTTCAACAATGGTTGCTGATCATAACAAAGATGACCTTATCAAATCATCTGGAACCTCATCATTGCCTGCTTTGTCAACACCTCCCACACTGGCTCCCTCTATTTTAGCTGTGACTTCATTAACACCACTAACAACACTAACACCAACAACACCAGCAATGCCAACCACACAGCTACTGCTTCACCTTCACAAAGCCAGGTTTATACTGAGGCACGAAAGAAGAGAAAGTTATTTATCAGCAGCAGCATGTTGTTCCACAATGACTGATTACTTTCCTGTTATTGATAAACTGTCTCTTCTTATGAAAGATAATGATAAGTTAGTCCAAATTTTGAACTCACTGCAAGAACCATCAGCTCATTTAATCAAAGAAAACAATTACACTCAAA
The DNA here is from genome assembly GCF_000090795.2 of Amphimedon queenslandica. Classification (NCBI taxonomy): domain Eukaryota; kingdom Metazoa; phylum Porifera; class Demospongiae; order Haplosclerida; family Niphatidae; genus Amphimedon; species Amphimedon queenslandica. The sequence goes on along the minus strand of NW_003546642.1, from coordinate 27,474 downwards.
TTCTTTAAAGTCACAGAGCAAATGCACAAAACAACTTCCGAAAGGTCGCTAAGCAAAGATGGAAGAAGAAGTTAGCCTCCCTCCTCTTTATATATTGTGGCTCAGTGGCTTATGAGTTAATGTATACCATCCTGGAGATCTGTGCAATACACATTCCATTCTTCATACACAGCAATTAGAGGAGATTTCAAATTTGATGCTCTTGTTGATCATTTCCAAAGCCACAAGGCTCCTTTCATTGTTAGCATTTCGGAAGACACAACAAGAGTGATTAAAAAGGTTGAATATGACATTTCAACCAATCGATGTATTGGGTTTGTGCTACCAAATAACAAGGATGGGCTTTCAACAATATAGGTAATAAAATTGTCCTGATCTTTAGCATGAGTAACAGCATGGATAATAGAGCTGCAAATCTATATAGACCTTTCCCACCAATGCAGCGTTTAGCAATGAATATCATTAACGAGCCGCCATATTGTGGGATAGATTTACAGAGACAAATGGGCAAAAAGTGACTTTTCCCATTTTCCTTATAAATGCAAGCTCTGGTTCATACAGAAATGCTCATTGCACATTTGTTGTATAATTTTAGCTATCATACTGCAATTTGGTCTTTGCTTTCGCAGTTATCTTGGAGAAAATAAAGAAATAGTGCTTTTAGCCCATCCATCACTGTACATCAATCGCACAAAATGGCGGCTCATTAATGATATTCATTGCTAAACGTACAGTAGTGGGAAAGGTCTATAGAAACCATGATTATTCAAAATTTACAAATGATATTTAAATAGAAGTAGTACGGTGTGGGTGGGATGGTCTTGGGTGTGGCCATCCAGGTGCAAAGAGCCAAAGTTATGCACATAAGTAATTGCTTATCAGTCACAGGGACAGCACTGAGCACACTCACTCACGCCACTCACTGGCACTCAGCAGTCGGCACTCGATCAGCATGGCCTCGGCCTCACAATAATTTAAGGACACGGCTCGGAATCGGAGCTACTGTGTTGAGATAAGTGGTGAGTTAAATGATAATTGCTGCAGTTACCTACATGTATGTGTGATGATAGGAGTCACGATCAGTCACCTATTAACGTTGTTCGTGGTCCTGTCAGCTACATATCAACTATTTTCAGTGTTACTCAGTATGACAGCAGAGACATCACCTGCTGAAAAGATGAAGCTTAAAGATGAAGTAAGAGTTTCAATACAGTAATAACATGGTCCTCTTAGTGCAAATACATGTACATTCATTTTCATAAATTGCTAACCTCCAAATAGTTTTTATCATGTACTAAGACTGTCACAAGTGCCATCAAGAAGTTATGTAGTTGTTTTTGCTATTGTCTCCATACTCATCTTATTCAATTTTGGCTACATGTTAATAACTTTAGTCCTACATACCATGGTTATTTGTAGTTGACTTATAGTCAAATTGCTCAAGTAAAGACATAAAATTCTCTTGGAGGTGCTTGTCTAGTGGGGTGCATAGCGATGCATGTACCTGTAAACAATAGAATTACAAAACAGCTCCTAAAAATAATTTGTCTTGGACTAGTCTTGTTAACAGACCCTTGCCTAGCCTAGAGTCATTTGAATCGGGTGTGCCACAAAGTTCCTCCTGATAGTGGCACAGACTAATTGATGCTTAACGATTTCCGCTAACTGTCAAGTGCAGCATGCATGTAATCAACACATTATATTGTAATTTCTAATATTACTGACTGTCTATTTCTTATTATTATTACTATTACAATGGATTTCTTTTATTTCAATTACTATTATTGGGGCTAGTGTTGTTCTAGTTCTTTGGAACTAGAACTAAAAAGTCATTTTGTTCCATTATTTTTAGCTAGTTCTAGTTCGAAGAACTAGAACTATAACTAAAATAGCAATTTTCTAGCTATAGAACTATAACTAGAACTAGAACTAGTAGCTAACTAGGAATAGTATTGGCAATCATTAATGGTAGCAATCTCCCAAGACACCAACATTGAGAAGCTTTTCAATATAATTATAAATGTGTATTATGATACAAATGAAACTAACCTGTTTGTTTAATGTTGTGGTCATTACTTTTCATCGTTTGTGCTGATATGTGATGGTTTATTTTTTATATCAGTCGGTCCATAAGGAAATGACTGTATGGCATGGTTGAGATCAGAGAGGCTTATAATTTTGTTTGATATGAATATTTTAAACATTTCTTTCATCTCGTACTGCAAGGAGCCTTCTAAAACATCGTGCATGATATCTGGTGTGAGACCCTCTGATACATGAAAGTATAATGATTGGTGAAGAATACTGTCTTAATTTATTCCATATGTGCTTGATATATGCTGTTGTAAAGCTGTGTTCTTTGAAAGTGATGCAATGTGTTGTGCATGAGATGTACGATTTCGTGGCTTGGAATTTTGGGAAAAAAACTATTATTGTTAGTATAGTTATTTGCTATATTACACCTTCTTACCTTAGTTTGCATATCTTCCTTGACGGCAAAGCAGCAACGACATTTGCGATGAGCTGATGCTAAAGATTTGTATCCTCCAAGGTATTGGCTTGCTAAATTGTCACCAGATACAGCAGATATTGTACGTTTACAGCAGACTTCTTCTCCATCAACTAAGACTGATATTCCTACCTATACGCATAATTATGACATGTAAGAGCATTCAAGTTCATGTATAATCATTTATGTGTTTACAATATGTATTTGCATAGTATGTATACAATTATTCATGCATACAGCACATTCAACGTAGACGTGTAACCATGCCAGTTATTATTGTGTTGTATAATTTAACTATGTATTATAAATTCAAATTTTAGGACAAATACATGTACATGTAGATTCCAATAATGCTTGCTTTAGTTCTGTGACTCACCTCTTCTAGGTAATTAATATCCTTCATTACTGGTTCAAGGACAGTTTTGGCACCATATTCTTGAAGAGTTTGGGACCTTGTGATGCACAGGAGATGAATGTTTAAAAGTGAAGAACGATACTTAGGAGACAGGTTTCCAATCATGAAGTAGAACAAAGCTAGAATTATGTATCAGTAAGTATACATGTACATGAATGTGTAAATAGGTTATTCTGTATAGGGCATAGCCTGGTGACTAGCATTAGCATTATTAGTGTACCTGATGTACATACTGTACATGTAATTATGTAGGTGTACATGTGTACACTGTACATAGAGTACATACATGTTTTTATGATAACAATCACCAGAAGTAGTAACAATTATACAACAAAATGAATAGATATAATGCATGTACATGTGAATACCTGTGTACAGTATCAACTAGATAAGTAAATTAATAAACTCTCCCATCTGCATATACATGTACGTACAGATGCTCATATTTCAACAATTATTGTTAGCAATCTATCTATTTATCACTAATTTTTACTATTTTTACCTAGTTTATGTTTTTTGGCTCTTGACCCAAGTGGGTTGCCGACTTCTACATCATCATAATAAAGGATCAATTGTAAAACAGGTGAGTATTGGCTAAAAGGGGGTGTGATTTATAAACGGTACTATCACAGTAGTTACCAAGGAAACAATCTGAACGTTGATGATTCCGTAACACCTGAAATTAATGAAAATACACACTATTGTGAAATGATTACTTCATCTCTAATGACTTCTTTTGATAACAAAAATTTTAAGGATTTTAACAGAGATATGTCATAAGAAGGTTGCCATCCCTGCTTAGAAATCCTAGATGCCTTTCCATTGGCTTCTAATAATGTGAAACATGATGCACATAATTAACATATTACGTGTTTATTAAACTACATGTACATTAATACTGCATACTATATACACATATAGTTCCATATACTATATTTATTTTGTCAATTCACACTTATATGTATACTGTATATAATTATGTAATGTTAGTATTAATTTATTTAATTTTAAAAAGTTTTGCATGTATTAGCGTACGTACATGGACATGTACTATAGCATAATTATATTATACATGTACATGTACATGTATGGTTCGATGTATCCATACCTGTAAACCAAAGACTCTTGAGAAATAAACTTCTTGCTGATATTTTCCATGAAGGCTGTAAAAAGAGTCTATCAGTGTAGGCAAATAAAAGGCTGCTCTTACTGCACTTGTTTTTGAAACATCTGCTATTTTTAGGATACTTTCTTCTACTTCTGACAATTTGTACTGTAGTAGCGATGTAAACTCTTCTGTCACAGCATTTAGAGCAGTTTGACACAGTTTATATTTCTGCTTCAAATGCAGTAGCATGAGAGCTGCATGATGATTCACAGGTGTTAGAGTGATATCTTTGTTGTTGTTCAGCCGTGGCCGTTATTGTGTCAAGGTCGCCTTCTTCATCTGAGTCCTCTAGTGGTTGAAGCATGGCGAATTCATCACTCTGCATGGTTGCTATTTGCCACTCTAAGCCAAAGTGGCACTCATGCCTATGACTTCTGTAAATGTGTTTTTTGTAGGACAGGAAATTAATGTATATTCTTGGGCATCCAGAAATTCCGCAGACAACACTGAAGTTACTGTGAAATGAATGGACGTGGTGGACGTGCTTCATGATCTTAGTGAAGTGAATAGAAGAGAAAGTATAGCAAACTGGGCAGAAAAACCTCGAGCAGGTTCTCCTTGATGGTGATATAGATGACATTGTTAGGTAACTATGGCAACGGTAGGCGTGGTCTGACTTCCAGCTGTTCTCATAAATATTAGAGTACAGAGGGATTGGAAACGGGGCATCTCCGTATACATCGCTAGGATACGGATGCTAGTTGCTAGTTGACATTTGCATCTGGCAACGCCTAGCAACGGAGGCTGTCTTTGAGCAAGAGCTGTCTTTGTGAGACCTGTCATTCCAGCAGTGGTGTCATTATACGTCATTATTTATATCAAAGGAAGCAGAGACTATCATCTATCCCCAGACTAATTTTTATGTTGCTAGCATCATCATTTGCACTGAATATTTGCTCTGGAATTAGAATGCTTAGAATGACATTTTGTTTTTTGTACCCTTATCTCAGTAGTGTTAGACAGAAGACAGTAACTTATTCAACCACTCAATAGAGATTCATAATGTGGAGGTCGCCCACTATGTTTCGTTTGGAAATACGGTTGCAACAATAGATTTACTCATTAGTTTGAGAGGTTTGTTTTGTACATTTAACATAAAAACCGAAGGGCCTGTGACATTAGCTATCACACCACTGTATTGCTTAGAACACACCAGAGGTCGCCAAAACCATTTCTATTCAATAGGTTGTATAAAACATATAATAGAACTAAATGTAGTAAATGTGATCAATAATGATTGCTAATTCATAAAACACTGAATTTAAACTGCAAACAGATACATTGCTATGGCAGACTGCTTGGGCCAACAGGAAGAATGTCTCTAAACATTATTGAAGGGTTACCTATACAAAATGAGACTTTATGCAACAAAAAACCACCTTAGAAGTTTGCTTACCTTTTTCAATTTTCAGCCATTTTAATATTACATACGAGTATTTAGAGAAACTATTTACGGTACTATCAACTAGCATTTTCCTGTTTCCAATCCCTGTGTACTCTAATATCTATGCTGTTCTCCCTTTTGGAAATTTGCTCCATTTCTCGGCTAAGACCACTAGCTCTTTTTAACTCCAATCTTTTTTGAAGGATTCTGACCTGCAGCAGCTCCTTTCATCATTACTTTGTTCTGTCAGATACTTTTTGGACAAGAATTGGTGCTGTGCAAAGTTAAGACCATCGAACAACAGTGCTATTGATTTGAAAAAGTTCCAGCTGCTTCTACTTTTTATTCTAAAGTTGATATTTTAATAGGTAATTGCATCTTCATTTATATTTTGAAGTTCATAACGAAAAATGTGCTTTCAAATGGCCTATTTTGTTACATATTACATACCTGCATGATGTACTGTAATGTCTACATGTATTTGTGCTACAGTGTGTGGGTGTATCAAAGGCACCGCCACAAGTTTATATAGTAGAGACCACAGCACGGGTAGTTAGAAGCCATCATTTAACTGCCAATTCTGGTAGTTAGACGACAGTGCCACCAATGATGTCATGTTTTGCCATGCCCACCGACAGGAAGTAATATGGCAGGAAGCAAAAAGTGCATTTTTGAAAGTTCATATCTCAGT
>NW_003546642.1:19132-20539 GCF_000090795.2 Amphimedon queenslandica | reverse complement strand
ATCGTTATTATTATGATTATCATTGTAAAATAAATTAGGTCAGGTTAGAATAGATTATCATTAATATTATTATAATAATAATAATACTATTATTATTAATACTGAGTACTGGAAATAAATATAAAACTACAATAACCACCAAGAGCCACACATACATATACAGTTACAAACAGGTTTGGGAATTAAGAAAGGGAGACAAGACAAACAGTTAAAAATGGACCTATCCACTTCATAAAGGGAGGAGAGGATTTTGACAAAGCCACTTATTTCTCAAAAGCAAACACATCGTTAATATATACTGGTTACATGTATCCCAATCTTATCAACACTTACCATTCATGATTTCTACTTTGCTTTTTTGGCACCCTCTCACTAAAGTGACACAAATGAATAAAAAATATTTATTTAGAGTTGTTTACCTTATCAGTCCTCCATTATACCTCCGGGGGTGGCTAACATAAAGGCTTATGCTTCATGTAACCCTCTTATGAAATATTCTTCTTATTAGAACATTTACAGAATTATTAGTATGTCTAGCACTGAGCAGTGTCACTGGTTGCTGAAGTCACTGCAGTCATTGTAGTTTCTAGAGTCACTGTAGTCACTGCAGTCACTGTAGTCTCTAGTGTCATTGTAGTCACTGTAGTCTCTACTGTCACTGTATAGTCACTTTAGTCTCTACTGTCACTGCAGTCACTGTAGTCTCTAGTGTCATTGTAGTCACTGTAGTCTATACTGTCACTGTCTAGTCACTTTAGTCTCTAGTGTCATTGTAGTCACTGTAGTCTACAAGTAAATAAAAAAATTTCTATAAATAAGAAAAAGTATGGTTGTCAAAAAATAAAAGAAACAAGGGGGTTGAGTTCAATCATAATAATTATTATTAATTCAATTAATAATAATAAAAGTTAATTAATAAAAAATAATTATTCTAAAAAATAATACATAAATTTCAACCCTACTTTGCAGAATATGCTAATATTCAGACTACAATATAAATTAATGAATTTAAATTATTTATGCCTCTGTACTTAGTGATTGCCTTAATACATTGCTATGAGTATGATGTAAATTAAGTATTCTGATAAATAAAAATCAGAATTTTTACGTAGCATTGATTGAATAAATTACTGTCATCACAAGTGAAAATTCTAAACTACGGATGATTAGTTTGCTATTGCATTCTTTAATTTTTGTGATGCATTATCATAAAAATTAATAAAATTAAAATATTAATGTATACTTCTTAGTTTGATTTTAAAAGTAAAAGCATGGATGCATGTCTTTAGTATATATACATTTTTAAAATTTTGATCTGATTATGTTACATTGTTAGGAATTGTCAGTAGGGCCAACTCGCACACTTGCGTAGGCTGGAACTAAGCAGTTGGGTGTCATCTTCATAAC
>NW_003546642.1:17651-19122 GCF_000090795.2 Amphimedon queenslandica | reverse complement strand
CTTATTTATAGAAATTTTTTTATTTACTTGTTTCCATACTTTTTATTCAATTTGTTAATTATTGTTATATTTATATCAGTATTATGTTTATTGATATTAATTAACTAGGTTTAAAAATCCATTACAGAATATTTAATAAAACTTCTGCAAGATATTAATTTTTGGCTACTTGTGCATACACAAAATAAACATACCACATCTAGAAACTTGAAAATTTGAAATAATAATGAAATTCATAGCTAATAACTAATTATTTATGTGACGTAATATCCTGTTTTGGTTAATAATCTTTAATAGCCATGCCTGATTTCCCGCTCAACTGCACTTTGTCAAGTTTGTCACTGAGCAGTACAGTCCTTACTTTAAAGTTTAGACCTTAGTCAATTTGCAATCAGGCATCAGACTACTTTTCAATATTTGTTATTCGTACTTTGCAAGCAAAAAGTCAGTTTATCCAACCTCTAGCTTATACACTATATATACTTGTATGTATCTTTTTCATAGTATGAGTAGGTCACCAAGCCCAGATCCGGATAGGAGAGAGGAAGATCCCATTCTGCCTCCTGGAGGAGATCCGGCAATCCCTCCTGGAGGAGCTCCAGCAATCCCTCCTGGAGGAGCTCCGGCAATCCCTCCTGGAGGGGCTCCAGCAATCCCTCCTGGAGGAGCTCCGGCAATCCCTCCTGGAGGGGCTCCGCCAGTCCCTCTTGGAGGTGCACCCTAGTCCCTCCTGGAGCGGCTCTGGGAGTCCCTCTTGGAGGTGCACCCGTTGTCCCTCCTGGAGGGGCTCCAGCAGTCCCTCCTGCAGGTGCACCTGTAGTCCCTCCTGCAGGGGCTCCAGCAGTCCCTCCTGCCCCAGCACTGCCTTTGCTGCACCAGCAAAGGCAGCTCATTATTGCCCAATTGAGGGCTGTCAATAGACAAATTGTAAGTCTTTACTATGATGTACTAAATTATATTCCATAATAGTATTTCAATCTACCAAGAAGACCTGGCAGGGGCAGGGGTAGGGGAAGGAGGCCAAGACCCCAAGTTGGAACAAAAAATTATAACTTTTATTAACTACATGTATCATAACTTTATTATAATAATAGATGTAGACATAATAATAAAATAATCAAAATGTCAATAAAAAATGCACCAGCGTTAAGCCAAGATTAAAATACATTAGCAATGCACAGTGTTTGACAAGACAAAAATGCTCCAATGCTTTAGTTTCTATTAATATTCCTAGAAGAAAAATACACATTATTATCATAATGCATGATTTAAGAAATAAATAATACCTAAGTAGCCATTAACGTGGACATATTGATTACGTACATGAACATGCACAGTGTTGTCATTCATAATCTACAAAAAAATAAAGACAAACATCTTTTAATTTGCTTACTAATTCTATACTGAATTAAGATTTTTTATGAGACTTGCATTGAGCAAATTCATATAAATATAGAACACATGAATACTT
>NW_003546642.1:14737-17164 GCF_000090795.2 Amphimedon queenslandica | reverse complement strand
TGAGCAATTCATATAATATAGAACACATGAATACTTTCCAATGTGCAAACAATTGTTGTTTGTTAATGAGAACATGCATGCACATAATAATATTATAATAAACTAACAATCATCAACGAAAGATACGCTGGCAAACAATAACTTATAGTGAGAGTACTTACTGTGGCCATGCTTATAATGACATACCCATCAAACGAATATAGATGTAACCTTGAATCATACCCTATAACAAAATACATAAGATACTTTGGAATCTCACAATATTTAATCTTACTACATATTCCATTCCTTAGACTACAGTAATGTAAAACCTATGCAGGCACCTCCTGCAGTGTGATAAAAGTACTCATCAAGGACCTACAATAAAACATTAAGTTCCATTTAATAATGAAATAAATTTAGTTACAACAATCGAAATCCAGAACTGCCTTTAATTATTATTGCACATTACAATATCAAGCAATGAAAATATTGCTGAATCATCAAATCCTTTCCAGCTGTCATTACCTGTAAAGCATAGTAACATAAACACATCAAATGCAAGCAATGTAAACACGTGGGCTGATAATAACAATAGTACAAACAGTAATGGTGAACAAACATTATTACCAATCACATGGAACTTTTGTATTCCTTGTAACTCCATTATAGTACATATGTACTTACAACAATATTTTTTTGTTAATGTGAACATGCACATATTTACAACAATCATCAACAAAAGATGCGCAACATCAGCTGGCAAGCATTTAATATGCGCACAGCATTGATGGCAGCATCATTCAAATGCGCAACATCAGCCGGCAGGCATTAACTTTATAATGCGCACAGCATTGATGGCAGCAATATGCGCAAAATCAGCTGGCAAGCATTTACATATATGTAATGCGCACAGCATTGATGGCAGCATTGACATGTATGATGATCATTAATATATGTACCAAATCACTGTTTGAATGATACTACATGTATAATGAGAACTTTTATTGTTACTCTAAATTTTTCTTGTCCTTCAAAATTTGTCAGCAGCACCCTTGATCCATAAGCACCTGATATTTGTTATAAACATGTAGTACAAGCCACAAACAAGATCGGGAATTGATAATGACAGCTTCCTCCCTTCCTAACCCTCTGTCCTACATAAATGATAGTCACACAAAATTGAATCAATGCTAAACTCTAATGAACAGTAAACCTCTTTCACACCCTCTCCCTGTCCATTATAGCAACAAGTACTCAATATTCATTGTATACATTGATTAATCTCACATCGTGAATGCAGTTTGATCACTTTATACTGAGCAATAATGGGTGGATATGCACCACTGGTTTTCACACACACTCACATTGCACATGCAGTGAAATAAAAGTCACATTAAACAACCAATGTTTCAAAGATGATGGACCTCGCATTCACCATACCCACTTTCCATCAACAATCGATGCTTTAAGAAATATTAATAGACTTAACTGCTTGGAAATGATTAGTACCAACATGCTTCAAATACAAAGCAGGTGTAGTAGTATCACAAGGAATGCCATACAACTCCTAGGTTCCATATCTAGCCCAGCCAACAAAAGTAGGAGTGAGTGAATATGAATATATGGTTATACCTAATAATGCTGTTAGTGTAATAATCTCTGTGTCAGTGGCCCACACATAATTTCTATACATTTTTGACTTATTTATGTTATCATATATGCTTGAATATCTGGTTGCACTTAATGTACTATTAAACAATTCTTCTTCAAAGTTTGGCATATTACTAACACTTGCTCTCCGTAATTCATAATGCTGAGAAATGGACCCAGTAATGAGATATAAAAGGGCATAAAATAAACAGTTCCCATCACCAGGGACATCAAGAGTACTATTAGGAACTCTTTCATCTGACAGTGGTGTTGTTGGACTACCAGGTAAAATTCTAGCAGCTGCTACAAACTTAAGGTTCAATATCTCACACCACCTTCTTTGAACTTCTTCATTAGCAGGGTAATAAACATAATCCCTTTGTCTCCTCCTTACATTATCTGGGTTAGGAGGCTCTTCATAAGTAAAAATGACATCATCATCTTTTTTTGGATTACTTGTCTTTAATTTAATGCTTGAGAGTTTTATAGATACAATGAGACTACTACTACAATCGTCACTTTTTACAACACACTTTGTTTTATCATCTTTCAGTTTACATTTAATGTTTGAGAGTTTTATAGATACAATGAGACTACTACAACTATCATCATCTTTGACATTAAATTTGGTTTTTAGGTCTTTCAAATTAATTGAAACAATTAATTTATCATCTTTTTTTGAGCGAGGCAATACCAAAGCACTATTGTCAGTACTACTGTCTACATCAACTTTTCTTTTTTGGGGGCAAGGCTTATTTAAAGCATTATTGTCACAAATTTTACTCTTTTTTGGGC
>NW_003546642.1:10072-13647 GCF_000090795.2 Amphimedon queenslandica | reverse complement strand
GTCTACTATTATAATTTTTAAATTTTTAAGTGTCATTTTTATTCTTTTCTGAGCTTCTTTACTCAAAGCCCAATATCCAGCTGTCTTTCCCTCATGCTCTATTGGTAGCTGAAATAACCTATGTATTGTTAGTCCACCTACATTAAATGCGGCTATACCTGTTGGTGCTACTATAGCACACATGATTTCACCACTTTTTGGATGCCATATGTCATCCACTAGGCATTTTATTGCCTCTATCAAAAACGATTTACCAGTTCCACCTACACCACTAATAAACATCCTTAGCGGTTTGATATTATCTAATCTAAGTAGTCTTGAAGACTCATTCTCTAATAAATCTTCACGTTCTTTTTGACTTATAAGATGACTCTTAATTTTATCAAAAATTCTTTTTTGATCTAGATTAAGCATTGCCTCTCTTTGCTCTAATGTTAAATTAGGTACATTTATATGCATGTCAGCAATATCAGCTACTGCTTCCATTATTTCACCCAGTAATTGAGGCTCATCATCTTCCTTGTTATCAGGAAGTTCTTCTTCAGTGAAACCGGCTTTATTTCTTGCATCGACTATTTTCTTCGAATTACGTTCAGCTTCTAATAATTTCTGTAGTTTGTTGAAATGATTTTCAATGCCACGTATAGATGCTTCTCTGTGACGCCTAAAAGCTTCTTCCATTGTTTCTCCTTCTATTACAAGTGTGCTCTCGTCTCTAAAAGGCACAAATAAAAATATTAGCGAGTAATAAAAATCGTCTCTTTCCGTTTCTTGCATAGAATTAAATTTCCTATGGTTTGGAAGGACTGGCTTTGATCGAAGTTTGTATTCTCTTTCTCCATTTTCTTCTATTTTATCAAATTTGTAATTAGCAACAAATTCATAAAGAGATACATCTTCCATGTTATTTGGTCTTGTTGGATAAAAGTCTTCAATTATGCTAGGATTAAAGATGTCTTTCGAAGATCGATCCATTTTAGTTAAATATGAATAGTTTTTGATTTTTCTGCTCCTCTTATGAGGCAAGTACACATTAACGTACTGTACAGTTACTGATTTCATATATAAACTTTCACCAAGAAGGAGATCGCTAGCTTCATATAGTCCTACTTCTTTAGCTCGAAGTAATTTTTGGCCGATTTTCCAAAGCCTGCTGTATATGTTTCACAGCTGCTGACTTCATCCCATAAGTCCTGTGCATGACTCTTTTCTGCTTTAGTGACATATCCAGTTACATACTCTGTTAACGAAAGACTCCTCTCAGCTATGTATTGCAAGTCCATATTTGCACGCCACAATTTCAGCAGTAAAGGATTATAGTCGTTGACTCGAACTTCTTTTTCATTTCATTTGAGATAATATATTTTATTGCATGATTTCAAGCTATTTTCAACATCATTGATGCAAATACTATCTTTTACTGGTCTAGGAAAATCAAATCGGCATCTAGATACATAGGTCTTGCCAACTTTAATATTTCGCTTGCAGTATTTGCTGCACTTGTGCATTTGGTATTTTGTTACCAAAAAATTTAAATCAGGCGACGTATTACTATCTGGTATATGACTGGTAATTCTATCTTGTATGAAAGAACAGACTTCTTCTGGACGATCAATACCGACAACAGGAGCATTTTTAAGCCATAGGAGGATGTGATAATGAGGTGCTCCACGCATTTGATATTCTTTTTTAACATAATATTGTTCTACTTTGCCTAGAACACCTCTCTGGAGAATGACTATGTTAAAGAAATCCTTAAATTTGTATGAAAATTGTCGCAATACTGAAACAGGGTCCTCAGTACATAATCTAGAAATACTATATGATTGTGGCGCATTATTCACTTTTCTTAAATATTGCGCTATATCAGCTGAATCATATTCGGCACAACTTAATGTTAGGAAAAGTGTTGGTGAGCCATACTCAGCAATCATTGCTTTGACTTCACCTTTCACACGGAACCAATATTGATTTGTGCCCTGTATTGGAGCCAACATGGTACTTAAATTGCCCTCAAATTCTTCATCTAACACATTTATTTTTTCTAATATTTCAGCAACAGTTTGACCAACGTTGCCCCTTGATGTTTTTAATAAATTATATATGCCAGTTTTTAAGGCCTTGTTAATTTTTAATCCATAATAGTGCAGACAATATGAATGATTTCTACGAAATCAGGAATCTTTGTTTAAAAGTCTAGATTTTATGTATTCACTAAATGATAATCTGTGCTGGATAGCTTTGTCTGGGATGATGCTCTCCATATTGTCCAGTAGGAAATAAAGTAGGAAAGCATAACAAATCAAGATGCTCTTGCCTATTGTCTATAGGCGCTTCTTTTACATTCATTAGTTTATATTGACTGACATCAGAACCTGTTGCAATTTTACTATCAAAATTTCTAATCGTATATGCCGAAAGGCCTTCTAAATCTTGATCATTTGCTTTTTCAAGCATTTTACAAGTAGTATTGCTAACTACTTGTATAACATTTTTAGACGATTCGTCAATTGAATTATCATCTACGTTTCTATAAAGCCAATTTATTTCTTTTAATTTTCTTAGTGCCGCTTTTATTTTATTCACATCAACTAAACTATGCCAGACATTATTTGATTTAGTAGGCTGTCCATTAATAATAATATAAAGTTCTGGATTAGGCAAATGATTAGAATCTATACCAATCTCATTTAAAGTTTCCATTGTTTTTTCTAATGGAAGAGGTAAATAAAACATGGCACCTTTAAGGGCCTTCAAAAAATTATAGGTAGGCACTTTTAAGGTGTGTGTGCCTAGCCTAACAATTGTCTGAAAACACTTGGCCCTCTGTATTAACTGGCCACTTAAAGGATCCAAATTTTCCAATTCTTTGGGTAGTGGCTCACACTTTAACCCATTGAGTACACAACGTGCTGGAACTTCATTTTTCCTAATAATAGGTTTACAATGATTACAAATATACATAACTTTATTTAATGCCGTAGGATCATTTTCTCTAATGTAATCTAATAGGATATTCCAAACATCGCTATCTAAATTTTTAGCTTCAGTGACAGACTTTTTTCTTAAAAGCCTCTCACAGCTGCAACAAGCATTAATAGCCTGATCAGACAAAGCTTTCTTAAACTCGTCAATAGCATCTGAATACTGAAAATAAAGTACAGTATCTAAGTTTGGTATTCTAAATGGGTCATCTTCTTCACCATTTATAGCATAATACACATTGTCATATTCAGTCTCATCAGCTTCATTAATTTTTAAATCTATCAATTGTGCTATATCACCATCAGCAAGGGAAGAATCAATAATATCTATTGTTAAATGAGCATTTCTAGCAACATAAAAGTGTTTCAAAAGGCGTCTCAACAAAGGATAATGAACAGATGCATTGCGTAAAATACGCAGCATGCTTTTACATTCAGTATCATTACTACTGCACACAGTAGGATGGCCTATCCTTTCACAAACCATTTCTGAATATTTTATATATTTTTCAACGCTATTTTCATCCTTTTTTAAATTACCGTTACATTTGGATTATTACAGAAATCATGTTCATGCACTTGATCTATTTC
>NW_003546642.1:7941-10062 GCF_000090795.2 Amphimedon queenslandica | reverse complement strand
GTGCTTACTCCTTGTTGGTCAATATTCAATCCTCTTGTGTGCTCGTCCAACCCGTACACCAGGACAGTGTCGAGGATTGAGTTGTATAACTTGTTCACGGGAGGTTTGCTCGCTGCCATAATCTCTTGAGCCTCTCCTCCTCCTTTTCTTTGCCAGCTAGAAGAGGAGAAAAGGACCTTAACAGATCAGGAACAAACTAGTGAGGCTAGCTATGGTGGCCCAATGAGTCACCCGACGCGGCAGTGTTTTGCCGATCGGCCACCGATCGGTACCTCGGCAGTACCGCTGAGTACGTGACTATTGGTGTTGGGTGTCCTAAATATGTCTGCGAGAGGAGCTTCTAGATCTGTACTCAATGGTTGGGCTGGTGCCATAATTGCCATTATTTTGTTATATATTTTTATCCAGATTTTTTGATAAAGGAATTCTACTCATGGAAATCATATCGTGTTATTTTAATGAAATTGAAAGTCAAATTCGGGATGAAAAGGAGGTCAGTACTCCACTTGTTACTCATTTCATCGTCTAGCTCTAATAATAAAGCATTTCATGGTTGAAGAAGCAATACAAAGAACTCGGTTTGAAACGCAGAGGTGTTGACTATCAAAATGTAGAAAATTTGAGCTGATTCCGACTTCAATTTATCAAGTTACGGCCATTTCAAGAAAACACCAAAATTCTGAAAAATACCCAAGGCTATGGTTTTTCCAAAAAAATGGCTAAAAGTTGTCCCAAATTTTATTACATTATCTGATACATATTGATGTCCTGATGCTGTGTAGAAAATCTGAGCTGATTCTGACTTCAGTTTTTCAAGTTACAGCCATTTCAAGAAAACGCCAAAATTCTGAAAAATACCCAAGGCTATAGTCCATGGTTTTTTTTCAAAACAATGGCCAAAAAGTCACCCCAAATTTTTATTACATTATCTGATACATATTGATGTTTTTATGCTGTGTAGAAAGTTTGAGGTCATTCCGACTTCAATTTTTCAAGTTACGGCCGTTTTAAGAAAACGCCAAAATTCTCAAAATTACCCAAGGCTATAGCCCATGGTTTTTCCCAAAAAATCAGCCCAATTTTTATTACATTTACTGATACATATTAATGTCCTTATGCTATGTAGAAAATTTAAGGTGATTCCGACTTCATTTTTTCAAGTTACAGCCATTTTAAGAAAATGCCAAATTCTGAAAAATACCTAAGGCTATAGCCCATGGGTTTTTTCCAAAAAATGGCTCTGAAATTAGCCCAGATTTTTATTACATTATCTGATACATATTGATGTCCTTATGCTGTGTAGTAAGTTTGAGGTGATTTCGACTTCAATTTTTTAAGTTACAGCCGTTTTAAGAAAACTCCAAAATTCTCAAATTACCCAAGGCTATATATAGCCCATGGTTTTTTCCAAAAAATGGCCAAAAAATCACCCCAAATTCTTATTATATTTTCTAATGCATATTGATGTCCTTATGCTGTGTAGAAAGTTTGAGGTGACTCCGACTTCAATTTTTTAAGTTACAGCCGTTTTAAGAAAACTCCAAAATTCTCAAATTACCCAAGGCTATATATAGCCCATGGTTTTTTCCTAAAAATGGCCAAAAAATCACCCCAAATTCTTATTATATTTTCTAATGCATATTGATGTCCTTATGCTGTGTAGAAAGTTTGAGGTGATTCCGACTTCAATTTTTCAAGTTATGGCCGTTTTAAGAAAACGCCAAAATTCTGAAAAATACCCAAGGCTATAGTCCATCTGCAATACGCTGTCTACGAGGATCTCGGTCAAAGGCTCATTTTGTGAACTCAATTGATTTTTCAAGGGCCATTGCTGATGCCCGCTTTAACTTTTAATTTATTATTATTATAACTTTGTCAACAATTATTTCCTATTCAATCTTGTTTCCTTTTTTGTTCATTTTTTCTCCTCTGTTATTTATGATAAAAAATTTAAAGGCTCAGTTCCCTTTTTAACAGGCGATTGTCCATGTTTTTTTCCAAAAATGGCCAAATAATCACTCCAAATTTTTATTACCTTTACTGGTACATATTGATGTCCTTATGCTCTGTAGAAAGTTTGAGCTGATTTAGACTTCAATTTTTCAAGTTACGACCATTTTA
>NW_003546642.1:6331-7931 GCF_000090795.2 Amphimedon queenslandica | reverse complement strand
TCTAGAATTGCTCACGTTACATCACAGGTCACTTTAAAGGTACCAGGAGAATCGCTCAGTGAAGGAGAACTCAGTTAAGCCATTTATAAGGCTGTACAATGTAAGCTGAAAGGGTTATAAGCGTTTGAAAATTGTAAATTTGGCCACCATCTTGAAAAATCAACCTCAACCCTACATATAGGCTACTGCCTATAAATACTGTCACTGTATAGTCACAGTAGTCTCTAGTGTCATTGTAGTCACTGTAGTCTCTAGTGTCATTGTAGTCACTGTAGTCTATACTGTCACTCTCTAGTCACTTTAGTCTCTAGTGTCATTGTAGTCACTGTAGTCTATACTGTCACTGTCTAGTCACTTTAGTCTCTAGTGTCATTGTAGTCACTGTAGTCTGTAGTGTCATTGTAGTCACTGTAGTCTATACTGTCACTGTATAGTCACTTTAGTCTCTGGTGTCATTGTAGTCTATACTGTCACTGTATAGTCACAATAGTCTCTAGTGTCATTGTAGTCACTGTAGTCTCTAGTGTCATTGTAGTCACTGTAGTCTCTACTGTCACTGCAGTCACTGTAGTCTCTAGTGTCATTGTAGTCACTATAGTCTCTAGTGTCATTGTAGTCACTGTAGTCTCTAGTGTCACAGTAGTCACTGTAGTCTCTAGTGTCACTGTAGTCACTGTAGTCTCTAGTGTCATTGTAGTCACTCTAGTCTCAAGTGTCACTGTAGTCTCTAGTGTCTGAGTAGTCACTGTAGTCTCTACTGTCACTGGTATAGTCACTTTAGTCTCTAGTGTCATTGTAGTCACTGTAGTCTATAGTGTCATTGTAGTCACTGTAGTCTCTACTGTCACTGTGTAGTCACTTTAGTCTCTACTGTCACTGCAGTCACTGTAGTCTCTAGTGTCATTGTAGTCACTGTGTCTATACTGTCACTGTATAGTCACTTTAGTCTCTAGTGTCATTGTAGTCACTGTAGTCTCTAGTGTCACAGTAGTCACAGTAGTCTCTAGTGTCACTGTAGTCACAGTAGTCTCTAGTGTCATTGTAGTCACTGTAGTGCCTAGTGTCACAGTAGTCACTGTAATCTCTAGTGTCACTGTAGTCACTGTAGTCTCTAGTGTCATTGTAGTGACTGTAGTCTCTAGTGTCATTGTAGTCACTGTAGTCTGCAACGGCTCTGAAAAGTGTACAGGATTATACTGATTATAGGATTATAATCAAGATTACTGAGATTAGATGGATTACGATGGATAACAAGATTATGAAGAAGATTATGAAGATTATCAGATTATTTGAAGGATTATGAGGATTATGAAGATTACTGTAGGATTATTTTAGTTTTCAATTTGATTATTAAAGGGTAAATACTATTTAAATACTGAATATAGCTTAATTTTAGTTTGTAGTGTGTTTTAGTCTAGCTTGGCGGTGTACTTCTCTTAGGATTTGCAGCACAGTGGGCCATACCATTCATCCTCTGCTTTGAAAGTTGGAACACAATCTTCATGATACCACACTTCACAGCCCTCACATTGTACCATTATATCACCATTATCACCCTTTAAGCATTGTGGGCAGCTATAGACATACATTTCCTGAGGAT
>NW_003546642.1:0-5482 GCF_000090795.2 Amphimedon queenslandica | reverse complement strand
CAAATCTATGTAATTTGACCTCTATTAAGTGATACCATGTACACAATACAGCTATGCCATTTTCTATTTTAGCGTAATTGCCTTTGTAACTAACTGGTTTACCTTTATTATATTTTGCCAATTGAAGTACTCTTCCGATTTTTGAATTGTCACTCCCCCGAAATGCACATATATCACCTACTAAAATGTATTCTGACACTGTTGGTTGAGTACTATTGTGACCTATGCATGTAGGCATTGGGTGGAGTGGGTCCTGTGATTCATAAGGTTGTTTTGCCCGTACCCTGAAAATTCTGTCTGTAGACACCCGTTCTGAGTCCTGAAATAACCAGATAGCTGTGCTCTTGTGGATGTGAACCCTTTTGCCTTGTAAATTAACTTCAAAAAATTTGGTATGATCATGACTCGTCTTTCTTTAGGTAAACTGTAAGCCCTTTTGATGACTGATCTTTTTCATAAATGAGAGATGCTTTTTGTGATACAGCTTTGTCCTTAATGGTATCGTCAACCATGTTGTTTTCATGCATTACCTTGATTTCTCTCTGTATATTAGATATAGAATCAGCCGATGACACAAATGGATCTTCTTCCATTACCACATAATTCTCTCCCTCTTTCTCGTCATTCCTGTCATCTTCATTGTCGTCATTATCATCATCTTCTTCATCTAATTTGATGTCTTGTGAATTGAAATGTATTGGAGGTATGTCCCACATGTTTCCCTTTTGTAGATCGTCTGCCATTCCTAACTCCTCCATAAATTCTTTAGCACTTGCTTCTGCTCTTGACAGTGCCTTCTGTATGTTTTCATCAGAGAGTTCAAATGAGAAATCCTTGTGCGATCCGATTCCATCTTTGCGTTTGTGTTTTTCTTGTCTGGGAAATGACATTTTATGGGTAAGTTTTTCTGTTTCTGATTCAATTTCATCCTTTATTGATAATTTATGGATTCTATGTAGGAATCCTAGCATGCTGAAGTTAATAATTGTTGAGAATACTCCAGTCATGCTTCGTAGGGACCGAAAAGTTTTCTCACAGCTTTGTGAACCGAAGAGCCATGGAGAAAAATACTTGTCATTTAAAGGTACATGTATGTCTCTCAATATAATTATCAGAGCAAGTAAAGAATGTGCATTGATTTCAATGCAGGTGTAGGCATTGCTAGTTATGAAGTTGTTTTTCAGTGTAAAATTGGGTTGCATATGTAGCCATTGCCTCCAATATTGGATAAAAAAAACAGAAAACCATATTTCTTCTAGCCTTTTTTCAGGACTCATGGATTTGTCTAAAAAACTATAAACGCATGATTCCATCAAAATAATGTATGCTTTGGTCCCAGTAGCATCTGGTAAAGTGTCCAGTAAATGGGATGCTTTAATGATGTGCTCAACGGTGTCGAAATTCTGCTTATCTTTGTGGTCAAGATCTCTGTGTCATAATCCATGGATATCTTTACCTTTTTGCCCAACAAGTATGAGTAGATGTGCACTGCTGGCTATAAATCTACCTAATGGGAGAACAATTGATGGTTTTAGCAGTCGTGCTTTTAATTTCACTCCCAGGTGCACAATGTCTTGTGTGCATAGTAGGGGATATAGCTTGCTACAGAGCCACTTTTGTAAGGCAGGGTTAACATCAAGTGATTTCAAGCTCTTAGTTAAACTTAAGGAAGTAGCATCAGGTGCCAATCCATAGGTTATTTTCATGGCCCTTAGTAAACGAGAATCACCATCTGAAGCAAAGCTAAGCACCTGGATCCCTCGTAGAGCCAGCTGACTATATATGTGCTTCCATCGCAAAAGCACTTGATCAGAAGTAAATTTATTATCACTCCCAATGCAAGCAAGGGAAAATGATGGCACACCTTCCATTATAGATGTGGCGGAGTAAAGGTAGGCGTAGTTTGAGATAGGTTGTTCCCTAAACATTTCCTCAATTCTTTGAAATGAGCTTGCTCTGGTGGTATCAGGTTGCGGTATACCATTTTCATCACATGGCAATACAAATCCAACACACCTGTCTGTTACAGAATAGTACTCTACTCTCATAATGATCCTAGTTGCATCTTCAGCAACGGCTATGACAAGAGGTGAGTTATACTTTTTTAAATGCTGGAGTAATTGATCAAACCAGAATGCTCCTTCTTCAACTTTTGAATACTCAGATTGAACAATTAGTTGTATTGTTCTGAGTGAAGGCAAAGCCTCAGCCATATTTTTATGAATAAATTCATATGTCATTGATCCCGCAAGAATATAAAGTAGTGTTCCAAATTTTTTTATGACATCTGAATGACGTCGCTGCTTATCATTTTTTCCCAGATTTTGTTTTGCATTTTGCATCAAACTGTGTAAAATAGGTGTGATATTGTTGCAATGTTTTTCGTTTGTTGTTATAGTATTGATTGATTGTATAATATGAGCTAGTTTCTTGTTTTCATTTACTAGTAGAGCAATTTTGTTAACGATTTCAAAGTAATCAGTGATGTGCTCTTGTCTAGGATCAGCACTAGCAGCTTCCAGTTTCCTTTTCTTCGTGGCCCTTCGAGACCAGTCTACACGATTGATAGATGTTGCCCCTCCTTTAGTGCCAAAGGAGGGGCTTACTGAAAAACCTGAGTCGAAGGAGCTAATTCTTTTGGTGAGTAATTAATGCAACTTGGATAAGTACCTTGTTTGGTTTGTTTCAGAGGTGATGAAGGTGGTGATGAAGCTGGTTGTGTTTTTTCTGGTGAATTTGGAATGAGATTGGGTGGCAAAGGAGAAACAGAAGCTAGTTGTTGTGATAGTGACATAGATGATGAACAAAGTACAGGAGGTGATCTAGTACATGTAAACTGTGTCGTTATACATGTAGTACTATCTGAATTTCCAGTTGATTGTAATGCTGGTTGAAGGTTACCTTGTTTTATTGCAAATTTTTTGTGTAATGCTTCGGGTGATGAAGATGGTGAGGAAAGTAGTAATGAATTCGGGTGCAAGTGTGAAGGAGAAACAGATTCACAATCTTGTGATAATATGGCAGTAGAACAAGATACAGGAGGTAATACTTTGCAGCCGTTAGCTTTTCCAGCCGTTTGTAAGAACTGTTGCAGTGTACTTTGTTCACTTGGTTTTCTTGATTTCTTTTTTCCACATAGTTTCATGTGTCTGCTCCAGTTGGATATTAACCGCTCTCCTTTAGCATTTGTTGTAATTGAATATGAATTTCCACAACGACACGATATTGAAGCATTGCATTTCTCAGGATTAGATGTTGACTTTGATACAACAATATTAAAATCCACTCCCTCTTCTAAAGCTGCTAATTCTCCTTTGTTGTAGTTCTTTGTCCAATGTAATATTTTCCCTCTGATATCTTGTGAAACAACTGGTATATCTTCTCTCACCTCTGGATTTTTCACTGTTTTACGCTTTTTAGATGGAGGAGGTGATATTTCAAGATTGCTACCAGAGGCTTCAGATGCTGGCTTATGTTTCTCATGAACTGATCTGATGAACTTAGATATTACTTTTCGATGACCAGGTGGAAATTCGAATGGTGTCTTAGCATCTGAGGCATCATCATAGTTTGGTCTCATGCATGATGGTAAACGCTGTTTTTGTTTGTCGATGTATTTTTCTATTTCTGAAATAGATACGTCACCATCCATTTCACATATTGCATCTAATGTGTCGTATCCTGCTGCCTCGAAGCAGTTTATGATGTAAGTAGGTATGAGTGACTTTTTCATCATGCTTAATACACTGATATCAGAGCTACATGTCTGTGATCCATCTAATTTATTTTTTAAATTATAAATAATTGTCATAGCTATGTTATATTACCTGCTCTCTTCAACATTATCTATATAGTCCATAGTGCAAATCAATGATTAACAAGATTAGTTGACAGTATATATAACCACTAAGATGTTGTAAGTGAAATAAAGACACCTATGAGGTGTGAAACCAGCTGATAGTATTTGAAAAGGAATCATTTACCATACCTGTAAAAGTAATTTGTCAAGAACAAATAAAAGACTGAAGTTTTAACAGCTACTGTGTATACTATCCACAAATTAACTGTATCTTGCGGCTCAATGACAAGGTATAGCAATGGAAGGAAGGCCAATAAGGTACCTATAAGGTTTTTGTTAATTTAATGATGAAAGCAGCATTAAATTTTCTTACCTGGGTAAGTAAAGTTGGGCTGAATCTATGAATGAATGAATGAGAGACTGCTAGCTTGATCTGCTTTGTACTGCTAGTTAATACTGTGTATATCTAAATGGTAAACTAAAACACTTTAATGAATTATTTTGCTTGTACTTGTATGTAATAATCAATCCTTCTTGTCTAGTTTCTGAAATTCTGTCAATGTCCTAGGATCCAGTCTATCAGTACTCACTGAGTACTATGTCTCAACAATCACCACAAAAGGAATAGGGATAGATGTAATAGTTGTGAAAACAACTGGTAAATTCTATTTGCAACAGCTACACAGATCAATGAAGAACAGAAGAGAAAGGTATAAACTCGAAGTCAATGAAGAACGATGAAGAATAAGATAGCAATTATCTCAGGATGATAGGATCATGATAATCATTAATAATTATTATAAAATTATTTTATTATAAATAATCAATAAACTTTAATGATATTCACTAGATAAATCAGTATACTACTGGATATTGTTCTTGATTATTTTCAGGATTACTGGATTATTGAATGATTATCTGAGATTTTCAAGATTATCAAGATTATCTTCTGATTTTCAGGATTATCTGGATTTTAAAAGATTATAGGATTAAAAATCTGATTATTTTCAGAGTGTATGGGATTATTTAGCTGTTGCGGACCCCTCGCTGTAGTCTCTACTGTCATGCACTGCAGTCACTGTAGTCTCTAGTGTCACTGTAGTCTCTAGTGTCACTGTAGTCTCTAGTGTCACTGTAGTCTCTAGTGTCACTGTAGTCTCTAGTTTCACTGTAGTCACTGTAGTCTCTACTGTCATTGCAGTCACTGCAGTCTCTTGTCACTGTAGTCATTGTAATCTCAAGTGTTACCATCTGCAGTCTGTAGTCTCTACTGTCACTGTAGTCACTGTAGTCTCTAGTGTCACTGTATAGTCTCTATAGTGTCACTGTATAGACTAGTCTTTAATGTGGTCACATGCAAAAGCACATGTTCCAGTTGGGTTAAACTATGGATAAATTCCTTGTTGTGATACTCTTAATTATATCATCATTTGAAGTATCTCATTCTGTAGTTCGTCCTGAAAATGGAAATTATATTGTAAGGTCTTGATTTGTAATCATGAGGAGTCACCATATTCTCCTCAAGTACTAGAACCGACATCTATCAATTTGGTAGGTGAATAATCACTGCTTCCCTACTTACATTTGTTACCTCAAG
The DNA here is from genome assembly GCF_000090795.2 of Amphimedon queenslandica. Classification (NCBI taxonomy): domain Eukaryota; kingdom Metazoa; phylum Porifera; class Demospongiae; order Haplosclerida; family Niphatidae; genus Amphimedon; species Amphimedon queenslandica. The sequence goes on along the minus strand of NW_003546642.1, from coordinate 86 downwards.
TCATTGTATGGGATGTATTGACTCAGTTTGATCATTTTATTCAAATTTTGGGTTTTTTTGCCTAAAATGTAAAAACAAACTACATC
>NW_003546641.1:66046-92724 GCF_000090795.2 Amphimedon queenslandica | reverse complement strand
TTGTGACACTGATGAAGCTTCTTCGCAGCATTGACAAACTTAATACGGCTTCTACAAATAAAAAATAAATAAATAAAATAATAAATAAAATAATAATAATAATAATAATAATAATAGCGAAAATGAATGTAGACAAAATTTCCATTTCTCATACCTTTCCACTTCATTTGCTTTTGCTTGCTTCTGGTGAAGACTCTGTAAGGTATTACGACACTTCTCAGTCGCTCTCAAGTGCTTCCTGTAGTCCCTCCTCAGGTCCTGGACGTGATTACACATGTTAGTGAACTCAGTGTCAAGTTGAATCCTCTGATCATCGCTGACCTATGGAATACAGGATTAACTAAGTGTTAAGAATGCGTTAAGTAAAGTTACATAATACATACAAGAGTACCGTGAGAGAGAGCAAGTGTGAACAACTATTAGAAATGTAGGCATAAAGATTAAAATATTTCTTGATTAGTGTGTGTGTGTGTGTGTGTGTGTGTGTGTGTACAGTTAAGCCCAACATACACTGGGTAACATGTTGAATGCAACATCAAGCAACATGTTGTATTCAACATGTTGCACAGTGTTGAACAAAAGGGGAAACATGTTGCTTGCTATTTTTATAATAATAATTATTATGAATAAAAGGCTGAAGTTATTATTGCATTCCTTATGTGTTGCCTAGTTACCTTTGATGTTTCAAGCAACATGTTGCTTGAAGTTGAAATTTTTCAACTTGAAGCAACATGTTGCTTGGATGTTGCATGCAACAAATTTGCTATCATACACGAGGCAACATGTTGAATAGAACATGTTGCTTCAATGTTGCATTCAACATGTTGCCCCGTGTATGTTGGGCTTTAGTATTCAAATTGGCACAGAAACTGTAATGCTATACTATCAATAGTAAATATAAATAAAAGATTGAAATTATACAAATGTAAACCAAAGAGAAAACACACTGTATCATGTAGCAGCAAACAGGAAGAAACAAGAATGTACTATAATGTAACCTTTGTAACGAGGACATTTTATAATGTCTCAATTGGTACAAACCTATACAAAAGTACCTCTGAAATGAAGACATCTGTCTGTATTAAGGACAGGTAGTGTGGGCCCAATGGTGTCCTTAATAAAGAGGCTACACTGTACATGTATTAAGGACAGGTAGTGTGGGCCCAATGGTGTCCTTAATAAAGAGGCTACACTGTACATGTATTAAGGACAGGTAGTGTGGGCCCAATGGTGTCCTTAATAAAGAGGCTACACTGTACATGTATTAAGGACAGGTAGTGTGGGCCCAATGGTGTCCTTAATAAAGAAGCTACACTGTACATGTATTAAGGACAGGTAGTGTGGGCCCAATGGTGTCCTTAATAAAACTGTGTACATGTTGACATTATTATGCTCAGGAAAATCTCATCGCCATAAAATAGTTTCTATATTGATGCTTCTGTCAAAAGTAAACATACAATGACTATTGTTAGCAGAAGAAAATAAACAGCCAGCAATTGTTCAAAAACACAACATAAATACCCATTAGTCACATCAACCTTGTTGACCACTAAGATCACATGATCACAAGGAGCCAATCAGACTATCATTGAGGAAATGATAGGGACAATTAGTAAAGAGTGGGGATCTCCCCTGGGCATTAAGGATGTGTAAAAATAAAAATAGTATTTACTTAATTAAAAGTCACCCACTACTTTTACTACTATGTAGCTATTACTATTAAGCTGCCCACACTTTATAGTAAATGTACATGAATGATGTACACGTATACCATAGGGGCCTTTTATCAAATAAACTATTAAAATTTCATAGTATTTATACTAGATGTACATAATGTACACGTGTAAGGTTATATAATAAGGCTATATACATGTATGTATAAATTGCTAATACTATATAGCGCAAATTTTCGAGGGATGTAAATTTTGCAAATTTACCTAAAATCTACTTTGCAAATTTAATTTTCGCAAATTTATGCCGTCTGTCATCTCGTACTGTGATAATTTGATTTTCGCGAAAGGATTTTCCAAACCTTCAAAAAATCGCAAAATCCACAAAATTAGCAGCCCTCAAAAATTCTACAAAATGCAGTATTTATAATTCCCTCTATCATATCTTCTCTCTCCCTCTCATTCACATGTATGTACATGTACATAGTTAGGTTTACATGTATATGTACCTTTTTTGCTCCTCTTTTATTTTTTATAAGTTCGTCGACGACTTCTATCATCGATTTCATTTGATCGGAAGACGACGACAGCTGAGCTTGCAACTTTTCTGATACTTGCAAGAAAACCTTCCAAGCCTACACGTACACAGTGAAAAGAAAAAAGTTCAAAAAGTAAAGTGGAGACTAGCAGATATACATGTAAATGTACAGTCATTTTAAAACTAAGAATAAATATTAGGAGACTGATCTAACTAAAAATGGGAGAATTGAGGGCACCATGGGCTAAATACATGTACATGTACGAGAGAAAAAGCTAAAAAATGATAGATTTTAGGAGATCTAGACCAAATATGAAAGACCAAAAACTCCTAAGCTCTTTCTATATGTAACAGCACATACAGCAGGAGTATTTGTTATAATTTCAGTACACTCACAGCCACTTTACAACAGGGTTTAGTTTTCCCATGCTGTATTCTCCTCCAGAAAACAATTTTTGTTTCCCAGTGAAGTTTATTCCCAAAAGTACACGACTGCCAACAACATGTGGTCACTGTTATTACTCTGAGACAGAGAGTGTGTGTGTGTGTACAAATGTACAGGTGTTACGGTAATTGTGTGTACGAGCATAAAAGCATTACTGAATGTGTCAAATTTACTATACATACACATCTACATGTATGTAGCTACTTTAAAATGTAAAAAAATAAATGTATTATAGATGTAATTAGGTATCTATCTGTTATATGTCAAGACTACTGACCAGTGTATCTGGAGGTGAGTATCAGTAAGAGTAGATAATAATTAGAGGAGAGTGTCCTACTGGCTCTTCATCACCGGGTAGAATTGAAGAGTCACATTCAGGATATTTCCGTATTTTCATTGAGTTTGAGTAGTTATTTTCACATAACTACTCAAAAATACTGAAAATATCCTGAATGTGACTCTTCAATTCTACGCTGTGATGAAGCAGGGGGTATAGGCACAGTAGGACACTCTCCTCTAATTATTATCTACTCTTGGTATCAGTAATGTAATACCTGAGTCCCTTGATATCTGCCCTCAGCTTCACCTCAAGCAGATATCTCAGTCCTACGTTACTTATACACACACCTCCAGACACACTGGTCACTGTATAACATCTCTCTCTCTCTACATTATTCTATTATCATCTATTCTATCAAGGTCTGTAATAACAGAGCATACACTTGAGTATGTGAGTGTTTATGTATCCACAATTGTGTGTGATTCTTGTGAAAATGTTGTAAAACTTAAGTCAACGAATTTAGAAAAACACTTTCATGGAGGAACTATTTTTCATGAACACGTACACGTACATGTACATGCTACGTTTGGTTTATTATTATTATTATCATTATTATTATTTATTGTTTAGTGTTTGCATTGTATCGATTTGGTGGAAACAGAAAGTGACCCATCAAGAAAATAATAACAATAAGCAAACGATAAGTATTGATATTAATCATACAATGTATTTTATCTTATTCTGTTATTTCTCTCTTAAGCATACTTGTACATGGACTACACAGCACATTGTTCTATTCATTTAATCATTTTTTGTCTGCAGTTCAATAGCCAGCTAGCAACAAGACACAATGAGAAAGGGAAAAGGAGAGAGAGGGAGGGAGAGAGACAGAGACATCTGCCAAAAAGAACATATACACAGTAGTTGTTTAGTTAGTATCAAAATAAGCAACCTGTCAGTTATTCAAGAGAATAACTCAAGCACACGTACACACATGTACATATAGGAGAACACAGATGTGTTACAAGAAAACAAATTATATCCACTTAAGGAGCACATCATCATAATCATTGAAGTACTATGCATTATATTCTATTATAACAGCCTCTGGATTTCCCTCCTGTTAAAATGCATAGCTAATACTCAAAAAGTTGTACGATACAAATATATAACATCACTCAATGTTTGTGATTTTAATGATTATAGTTTTGTCACAGTTCATTTATTACAGTAAGAGTGATGTCAAGAGATTACCCAATCTCTCTCCCTTTCACTGTCTCAACATAATATTATCCTTATCTTACAACAAAAATGCCCAAGACATATCATGTGTACATTATGTGTGTACCAATATTAGTCCAATATACTACAGAATATCCATTCTCGTTCATTCCAAAAGTATTGAATGATAGTAATATGCAAGTGACATTTCCATAACTACATTTAACTACAATGTGCATTAGAAAATATACATATCTTAACTGTTATTGTTATTTTTATAATCAATTGAAAGATTACAAGTAATTTTATCAAAATAATCCTATAGACATCTTGATCCATTTGTGCGTTAGTAAAAAAGCAAAATAATAGCTTAACTTGCAAAAACTACAAATACATGTACCATAGTTAGTATCAACTTTCTCAATTTTGCCAATAATTGTAAAATCAGGTATGAAACTCAAAACTTGCAGAACGCACGTATGCGTAGCTCAAAAAATTATAATGCAGAGGGTTGTTAATAAATTTTTAACTCTGTCGGCCCTGAGCTCTCGACTATTATCTTTCTAACAAGCAAAAAGACTGCGCCCTCTTCTTACCTGTACAACAGGTGAGGTTGTTGCCACTGGGAACTGAGCAGATCTCTCGCAGGACTGGTTGATCCGCTGGAGTGAGTCGGAATATTCCTTATCAACTTTCTGCCTCTTGAAAATGTGCATCCTTAGACTCTCCAGCGAGTGAAGCTCTTCCTCGTGTCGCTTGCTAATGGCGTCGTAGTTGAGCTGGAGACAGGAGCCAAAGTCGCTTCCATTTTGACAGAGGTCAGGGGCGGATATGGAGCTTGATGGGGAAGATGGTTGTTGCTGGGGGGAGAATGCTCCTTCGGACGGGTAAGGCTGCTGGGGGCCGGGAGGAGAGAACGTTCTTGGATCAGGCAATGGCGGGCGGTCTCTCCTAGGTAGAGGAGGTGGAGGAGCAGCCATTTCCTATCTACAATCAGCTCTTCGTCTCTCTCGTTCTCTTCTCCTTTGATCCTTGGAAATAGGAGAGATTATACGGAAAGCTCAATAACCGTATACTGCCTGATTGTCACGTGATTAAAAATCACACGCCCACCTAAATAGGGGCGGTGGCTTTATTATTTTTTTTGCATGCCTGCTCACGTGATCATCACGTGACACAGGACAAGATGGAGGACCCCATTGTGCCAATAGTTTTAATACTATTGGCGCTACTGGCAGGTGCAGTAGAAGGTACAGAATTTTCATTCGAGCTCCCTGATAGAAAAAGCCAGTGCTTTTTTGAGGAGATAGAAAAAGGGACTAAAAGTATTGTAGATTTTCAGGTAAGTGATAAAATTAATTTTAATTTGTTTTTATAGTATTGTATGATAAATAGTCATAAACTACAGGTTATTAAAATGGAATGTTATTACGTACATGTAACACCTTTTTCACTTACTTGTCTCTATTCTTTTTTTATCAATCTTTTCAGGTAATATCTGGCGGAAATTTTGACGTAGACATAAGAATCACAGGCCCCAATGACAAAGAATTGTACAGCGCCCAGCGACAAAAATACGACACAATAGAATTCACGGCGGAGCTGACCGGGGAGCACCAGATCTGCTTCAGCAATGAGTTCTCAAGTTTCTCTCACAAAGTGATATATTTTGAGCTAGTGGTTGGGAATGAGCCACCGCTGACGGAAGAAATGGGCACACATCAAGTGGCATTGACACAGCTAGAGACGTCAGTTGTGAAAATACATGAAGCACTACGTGTTGTACACGATTATCAGACCCACCACAGGCTAAGGGAGTCACAAGGACGCAGGATGGCAGAACATCTAAATAATCAAGTCCAGTATTGGTCTCTCGGGGAGGCTCTTCTTTTCGTCCTTGTTGCGTTCGTTCAGGTTTTTATTTTGAGACGGTTCTTTGCCGTAAAGAGAACCAACATTTAGGGATTTTATTAAATTATTAGACAGAGAGAAAGTGAGAGGGTGAGGGGGCAGGTTTTTCTTTGTTACTATCATATGCCTTTACATGTATCTTATAAAATAATAATACCATTCTTCCTGACTTTTAATTTGTGACGTATAGTCATGATTATGTACAGTATATCCTGATACTCTAATCACGCAAATAATAAATAAAACACCTGCTGTATAATTAATGCTTGGATACCATTTAACAAATTGATATTTTGCACACTGTACACAACCACATGTCCACAATTATAAATATTTTCATTTAAGATCTTTTCACAGTTAATGTTAGCTGTCCGGTTTGCTTGTTAAACTTAGCTTTAAGAGTATCCTCATGGACAGGGTTTGGAAATGGTAGAGATAAGTGATACATATGTTCAACTGAAAGCTCTAGATCAGACTATGGAGAGAAATGAGCATCATAAGGTTGAGCATTTAACAGCAAAATAATGTTATATGTTATTGGAAAATGGTCTTTTGAGTTTTGAGCAACTTTGAAAATCCAATTTTTATTAAAATCAGCTCAAAGTTTCTACACAACTTAAGTACATGTATATGTATCAGAAGAAATCATAAAAATGGAGAATTCTCTCCTATTCAATTTTGGCGAAATTTGGCCAACGACCCTGTACTATATAGTACAAGGAATTTGACCCAATTTTTGAGCAACTTTTAAAATTCTTTGAAAATGCAATTTAGATCAGAATCAGCTCAAAGTTTCTACATAACATAAGTACATGTATATATGCATAAAAACATTATAAAATGAAGAATTCTTTCCTTTTCAATTTTGATGAAATTTGGCCAACGATCCTGTACTATAGTACAGAGTCTTTGGCCCGGTTTCTGAGGTGTATTGTAGAGGGAAATTTTTTTATTTTGCTTACATTTGATACTTCAAGGTCAATGTCAGTTGCAGATTTCACTCCATTCAATTGTATATCAATCCTCAATAGTCCATTATTATTCTCCAGTATATAATGGGGTCTCTTGACTGCAGTCTTTTTGCTAACAGAACTAGCGATCTCTTCTATCAATGGTTTCTTCTTTGCTTCATTATCATTTTCTTGCTTTAGTTTCAATTCTGGTAAAAATACTTGTTTATTTTCACTGGACGTTGATACATGTAGCTGTGAGAGTTTCTCGAAAAGTGAGTCACCAATCTCACTTTCCTTTGGTAGCAAATGGCTCATGCTCTCGTCCAAAGATGACTGAAAGTCTTCCAAAGGTCCAACTGGCTCATTAGATTTAGTAACAGCCTCACGATTTGTATGAACACTCAGAGTGTCTTCAGTGAAATCTAACGAAAGGTTCTTAAGCATTTCAAACATCAGCAAGTCCTTTGAGCATTCTTCAGTTACACGTGGATTGAAAGCTAATTCGTAGAGGAGCTCAGAATTTTGGGTTCTTTTTCTTTTGTCGTTGAGATGATGACGTAGAGTTCCACCTTTAACAGGTATAGGGTCGTTATCAGTTGGAGGATAGGGTACTCTGTTCCAACTGCACACATTAATATACAGTGTGCACTCTTTACCCTACAGTGCAGCATAAATATAGCAGTAACCATGTTCAATAATTCCTATTATTAACATAATGTAATCATAGCTCTAAAGGTGGGTTTATGATTATTATGTAACGGTAAGCCTGATATTACATTGATACTGGAATAGAATTTGGCTCTATTATAGAGTAAAGCATGCGTCAAAAGGTCGAATCACCCATACTTTTGATTCAAAATTTATAAATTATTGTAAACCTATTTTAATTAACGGGACATTATTGTATACAGTTTTTACTCATTAGCTGCCCACTTTAGACTACACATAACACAATGGCATCAATAAGTGTTGACTGACACTCGAAACTCCAGACACTACATGCCCATTATTAATTAGATTAATTATAATTATTAATTAATCATTTCAAGCCTCACTTTGTGGCGTGTTTTAGGACATTTTAGACAAAAAGCAAAAACAGGAGAAGTTAAATACTCTTTGCCTTCCTCCATTTGCTTCTTCACAAACTTTTTGTACTCTTGTGGATCTTTGGCAGCCATTGCGTCCAGCATTCCCCAGATTTGCTCTGCTGCTTTCAGAATCCCAGGATCATTATTGGAGGCCATTTTCCCGCCAAACCTATATCTGTTTCCATGGATACGATGATTTGCCGCGCTCGCGGCAAAAAAGATTGGGTGTGGTCCAAAAATCAAAATGGCGTTCGACAGACAACGTCGTGTAAATGCTGGAAGGAATATCTCCAAACTCTTAGAGCAAGAAGAGATGAAAGACGAGTTTTACAGCACGGCTTACGGTGGATTTGAAGAAGCTTCAGAAGATGAAGAATATCAGGTGAGCCGTTAATATTTTATTTTAAGTGTTTTTGGGCGTGGCCTTGTTGATATTCACTATTGCTCCCTAGAGAGGCACAGAATGACTTCTTAGCTGACTCATATCCTTTATGATTAAGTAACGTGACTGACGTCGAACAGTAAAAAAAATAATTTTTAAGGGAATTGCACTGCTGTGTTTGTTAGTCAAATCATGCTGATGTACCTATTTAGATGTATTATATAATTTGTTGTAATATTATTATCATTCATGTTTGACATGTGATTGGTGCATGAGAGTTCAATTGTGCTAGCTTTTATACTATAGTAACAGAAGCTAGGTTCTTCATTTTTGATGCATTACTGATGATACCTTTAAAATAAAATAATTTGAAACCGTAAAAACTAAAGCATTACCTGCATTATGTGCATATGCATAATGTAGTATAAACATTACTCTGAAGGCATTATAGTTTTGACTTTTTGACTTGTGATTGTTTGGTAGTCACTAAAATAGAATTCTTTGTAATAGTCAGAAGATGAAGTGGAAGATGTTGTTGATAGTGATTTCGATTTATCAGAGAATGAGGAGGAGAAAGAGGAGGATGAGGAAGCTCTCCTTAAAGCAAAGCCAAAGCGAAGGAAGTGGGTTAAGTATGATCACAAGGCACCTGCTAAAAGGCTAAGAGCTAAAGGTTTGGGTTTATTTGGGGTGTAACTGTTTAAAAGTTTTTGATTTCTCTCTCTCTCTCTTCTCCCCTTTCCTCTTTCTCTCTTCTATTTCTTGTCTTTTCTTTGTATTTTTTACTATCACTGTAGCATCTCCAGCAGTTCCAAGAAAGAAGAAAAAGGAGGTTCCACAAGTAGACCAACCCCACGAGCCGAGAAACCTTCGCAAGTCAACAATAGACTTGGGCCAGTTGACGCTAGAGAGGGAAAGATTGAGGACAGAAGAATTAAAAATGAAGCGTAAATATAGTCGTAAATCCTCCAAAAAGGTGCCTATACTTACACAAGAGCAGCTGTTGGAAGAAGCAAAGAAGACAGAAGTGGAGAACCTTGCTTCCCTCGAGGCTTACGCTCGCATGGAAGCACAAAAGAAGACGTACAAAATCAAAGATCACACTATCAGTGGTCCGGCAATTCGCTATCACTCTGTCACTATGCCTGCCTTTGAGAGAGACGGAGGTTTAACAACCGAGAAATATTCGCGCAACTTTCTTGTATTTACGGACACAAGTACAATACCTACCTCGATATTTCCAACTGAGAAACCAACAAAACCCAAGTCTTTGTACTGCAAGGTAACAGGCTTACCGGCTAAGTATATAGACCCTTTGACAAAGTTTCCTTATTCGACTGCTCAAGCTTTTAAGGTTATACGAGACAGATTTGTGAAGGAGAAGGAGGAAAAGTGCGACGAGAGACTCCAGCAGTTGAGTGGCTGGCTGGAAGAGAAGAAGAGATTAAAGATAAAGCAGACACGTTGAGACTTTTATGTGGTGTATTTGAGTGGTTATTTTGATGAAATCATCTCTCTCTCTCTCTCTCTCTCTCATCTATAGCCTCTCTTACTATATCTCTAGTAATTTTTTTAATTTAATCCATGTCATTGTCGTTATGTGCATGCAAGAATGACGTTAGTAGTTAAACCCAATGCTGCAAATCTGCCAATTTCTTTAGCCATGTTGTTTGTGTTGCAATATTGTGTGATAAATTAATTCCTGATCATATTTATTGTGTGATCTATAGCCCACAAGTTCCTATTAGTGGCCCGTGAATACTATCTCTTCTTCTCGCGACATCTTTAAAGTGTAATCATGGCGTCTCTCATGACCAGCCTCGCCCTTGTGTTGGTCATAAGACCCGCTAGACCTCCCAGTTTTGCTGCGTCTTTTTTTAGCTGACCTTCCAAGAAAGCCCAGGCCACTATCTTCCTTCTCTTTCAGGTAAAAGGAGCTCTATTGAGCTTCATTGATTGCGCTTATTAACTCCCACGCTCCATTATTCTTTTTTTTCTCTTAAATTTGCAGAAGAAAAAGAATGAAGACTGTTTGTTTTTTGGTTCTTTGTGCTCTCTTTGCCTACGCTCAGTCTCAAAGTACGTTTTATGCAATGCAATACAGCTAGTTTATGGCTTTTCTTAGGTAGTGGAGATGTAAGACTGGTCAATGGAACTAACACGGGAGGTCCTGTGGGCCGACTTGAGATTTATCTCAACGGCGCTTGGACCACCGTCTGCGCTGATGACGGATTTTGCACTAACGTGGCAACTGTTGTATGCAGGCAGTTGGGATTCTCAACTATAGGTATGTATTCAAAAATTTATAAGTTTGGTTATCACTAAAGGCTACAATAATTATTTCAAGTTGCAAAATGTATGACTGACATGTACATGTATATAGGTGCTCAAGCTTATGGTTTGGCCCTGTACGGTCAAGGTTCTGGCACTGTTGGTGCACAGAATTTCAACTGCAATGGCTCTGAGACCAGTGTCAGCCAGTGTACCTACACTACTCCTTCCACCTGCCCTCACTCAATGGACGCAGCTGTCAGCTGTCGTTTCTCAACTCTTTGCAGTAACCGAGGGCATTCTGGCTGCTGCTCATCAGGCTGTTATGTTAGCTCCGGTGCTTGTTGGTGTGATGCTAGTTGTCATACTTATAATGACTGTTGTCCAGGGATCGAATACACCTGTCCAGGTAATTCCTGCTATTATTATGAGTTGCATAAATACATCCAACATTGATGATTTCTTTCCTTCATAGCTGGTGGAGTTCCCCCTCCTTCTCTTCCACCTGCAAGCACATCATGCAACACAGTTGGTGACATTGATTTTATTGGAGGTGCTGCATCTGATGGAAGATTAAAGGTCTGTGATACAGACTACAGATGGAAGACAGTTTGTAGCAGTGGCTTTGATAACAACGAAGCTACTGTCATCTGTCGCTCACTGGGACTCAGCACATCAAGTATGTTCTACTATTATTTACAGCATGTATGCACCTAATGGTATAAATATAATGAACACATAATATTCCAATATAGCATTGGCAATTTTTTTAGATGAAAGGATGAGATTAATATTTGAAATTTTTCTTGTTCTTCTACAGACTTCACTATATACCCTGTTTCTCAGTACGGTCAAGGTACTGAGGACATTTATGCAAAAAACCTCTCCTGTACAACTGGTAACAGCGAGGCCTACCTCACTGATTGTGCTGGTTCTGATGTCTGCTGTGGTCATCACAATGATGTTGGTCTTGCCTGTCAGCCTGCTTGTACTAATGGCCAAGCTCGTTTTGTGGGTGGATCAACCTCAATGGAGGGACGTCTAGAGATATGCTATAATGGAAGATGGGGAACTGTCTGTGATGATTTTTGGGGTATTAATGATGCTCGAGTTGCATGCAAAATGGCTGGTCTTCCATGGAGAGGTAAGGAAATGTAATATTGAGTTATTACTTTATTATTATTATTATTACTACTACTATTCTAATAGGTGCACAAGCTTATTCAGGACCACAAGTATCAAATCTGTTTGGTTCTGGTTTTGGTCCAATTTGGCTTGACAATGTCCAATGTTCTGGTACTGAAAGTGATCTGTTCTCTTGCCCTGCTAATGCTGTTGGAAGTCATAACTGTGTACATTATGAAGATGCTGGTGCAAAGTGCGGTAAGAAGTGATACAATAAAAATTATGTACCTTATAACTTTACCTTAATTCCCTCTCTCTCATTAATTTTACCTTCCCTCTCTCATTCTTTCTCATTCTCTCTTCATATTTGTATACTCATGACATATTTTATCTTTCTCTCTCCCTCTCTATGCTTATCCTTAAATTCTCTGATTTGGCACAACAGCTCCAGGTAAGACACTTATACATCAAATAATGACTTTAAACTCCACATTATTGAATAGGACCATGTGAGCTAGCAGGCTACACTAGTACTTGCTGTGATCCTACTACTAGTAACTGTCAGGGAATCAACTCAGAGGAAGTTTGCCATTGCTCTCCTGATTGTGAGGAACATGGTGACTGTTGTATTGACTACACACTTGCCTGCCGGTACATAATATTTTAAAATAATTATTTCTATTGTTATTAGCATACAGTATATGCTGTAGCTTAAAAAGTAGAAGAAATAATATTTTGTAGGACATCTTAATGTCACTAAAGCTATAAATTATAAATGGGATAAATTTATTAATGTACTTATAGCTTGCAATAATACTTCAATATTTTTTTATCCTTGCAGTTGTAACAATAATGAACTTCGTCTTCGTGGTGGGACTGTCCCTAATGAGGGACGTGTTGAGCTCTGCTACAATGGAGAATGGGGCACAGTCTGTGATGACTTTTGGAATGCACCTGATGCCAGAGTTGTCTGTAGACAGTTGGGATACACATACAACCTAGCTGGTAATACACTCATGCATTGCATTTTAGCATATTTTTATCTTAATATTTTTAATAGCTTCTCAGGCTTTCTTATATGCTTACTTTGGTGCTGGTACTGGAAGTATTTGGCTTGACAACGTCTTCTGTTCCGGTACTGAGACACACTTAGTCAACTGTTCATCAAATGCTATTGGTTCACACAACTGCGGTCATTATGAGGATGCTGGTGTTCGCTGTGCTGTTGCGGTAGCAGCTACTTGTCAGCATGGTGCAGCAAGACTTGTTAGGGGTCCAAGTGAGAGAGAAGGACAACTTGAAGTGTGTTACAATGGACAGTGGGGTACTGTCTGTGATGACTTCTTTGGTCAAGTTGATGCTAGGGTTGTTTGCAAGACAATCTTCCCTAATGAACCATCTAATGGTACATGCATCTTAATAAACTTACTTCATCTAGTACATACAAATCTGTATTTGAGTTTTTTGCACACTAAATGTACTAGAAATACAATTTGTTTGTCTTTTATAACTCAATTTATGACAGAATTCTTAATAATGTAATGTTTTATATCATTTTTTTCCCTCCAATAGGTGCCCTCTTCATACAGTACTCTTATCAATACTTTGGATATTCTACTCTTAACAACATTGTGATGGACAATGTCCAGTGCTCTGGAAATGAGCCAAACATCACTAGCTGCCCTCATATCACCAACCACAACTGCTACAGGTGGGAGGACGTTGGTATTGCTTGCTATGAGCCTGGAGCCTACAACAATCAACCAGCACTTGTTCCTGGACCTAATGCTGGCCGTCTTCAAGTCTACTCCACTACAACAGGCTGGGGGACTGTCTGCAGGAATACTTTTGATCTCCAGGATGCTAGAGTTGTGTGCAGGGAACTGGGACAACCAACCGGAAGTATGTAATCGAATCCTGTTCATTACTGTTAATGAAGCTGTGTGTTAGTGTGAAAGAAGAAAAGTATTGTAATTATTGTTACTTTTTAATTTCTTAGGTCCAAGGGTTTACGTGAATCTTCAATTTGGTCGTGGATATGGCTCAACCTCAACTATAATCAAAAACATTGCTTGTACCGGAAACGAAACAAACTTTAACAACTGCTCCTTGTCCAAAACCGGCTACTGCTCTCATTATTCTGATGTTGGTGTTGGCTGTGAGCAGGCTTGCGGTGAGAACCAGATCCGACTCGTCGGCGGGGCCAACTACACTGAAGGACGACTTGAGGTGTGTCGTGATGGACAGTGGGGAACCGTCTGTGATAATCCAAACTCTCGCACTTTTGCTACTGAAGAAGCTGTTGTCATCTGCAAACAATTGGGACTCCCATACACTGGTAATGGAGAAACATTGATATTCATTATTATAACTTTCACCATATAATGTAATCTTTGCCATTTGTCCCATAAACTTCTACATTACACAAACCAGCAATACACAATTACGTTATCTCAATAATAAAATTTATATTATTGCTTTTCTTTATTTCTACAGCTGCTCAAGTCCAGTCATTTGGTAGAGGAGCTGATCCTATACATTACTCTAACCTCGACTGTATTGGAAACGAAGCCAATCTCGCCTCATGTGCTAAAAACATGAACCCATCTTGCAGTTCCCATACTTACGATGTCGGCGTGACTTGTCAAGACTCATGTACGACACATGAAGTCCGCCTTGTTGATGGCTCTTCACCTTCTGAGGGTCGCCTTGAGATTTGTCTCGGAGGCACTTGGGGTACAGTCTGCGATAGCCAATTCCACAATGTTGATGCTCGTGTTGTTTGTAAGCAGCTGGGTCTGCCTTATGGTGGAGCTGAGGCTACTTATGATGCTTCCTTTGGCCAGGGTGACGATCATGTTGCCATCACTAATCTCTACTGTACTGGATCTGAGAGCAGTCTCGCCCAGTGTAACTATCAAACAGGATCCTCTGTCAGTTGTTCTCATGCCAATGATGCCGGAGTTATTTGCCAGAATCCTTGTACTAATGGTGCTATTCGTGTTGCTGGAGCTTCCCTTCCTAATGCTGGTCGTGTTGAGATATGCTACTATCAACAGTGGGGAACTGTCTGTGACAAGAGCTGGGATACCCCCGATGTCCAGGTTGCCTGCTATCAATTGGGCTTTGAGAGATCACGTAAGAACAGAGTCCTATTATAAATTACTATGATTTACATTAGCAATGTACTATAACTTATAGAACTTGGTTTTTGACACATGTAGTTAGTGTTACATATTTTCTATTTGTCTTTTTTGGATCATATGCGTATCTTTATTTTTTCTCTTTATAGCTGTTCGTGCATTTGGTGGCAGTAAATATGGTCCAGGTAATGGCGATATATTCTTCAGAGATGTTGCTTGTGCTGGTACTGAGGCTGGTCTCGGCTACTGTATATCAAACCCTGATACCAGTGAATGTACTCATAATGACGATGCTGGTATTCAGTGCAATGGAGCTGCCATCCTTCCAACTGCTACCCCAATCGCACCTACAGGACCTCCACCAGGTTTGCTTGTTTTTTGTGTGTATTGTTCAAGTTATAATTCAAAGGAGGCACTGCACACATTTACTATGTTAAATTGCTCATTTAGTTGACCATGGTTTACAATGAAACTTTTGTTCTATTATTACTATTATATTTAAGTAGCTTCCTTTAATTGTGACATCATTAAAATGATTTCTTAACTTATTAATGCTCATTACTATTAATGATATAATTAACATTATTCTTTTCTACCATAATTTTGCAGAGATTGTGTCAAACATCACACAAATCCCTATTAATGATTACTCACACAGAGTTACCTGGAGCCCACCTCTTACAACCAATGGCATCATTACTAACTACACAGTCACCATTCAAGTTGTTGGTGGATCAATGCCACCCAACGTAACTACAATACTTGGAAACAAGGCCACACTAGTAACCTTTACCACACTTAGTAAGCTACTGTATATAATAATGACATAGATTTATAAAAAATAATAATAATTATGATCAATTATTTATTTGTTTTATTTTAGTGCCTGGTGTTCCATACATGATGAATATCACGGCTAGTAATATCTATGGAGCTGGCGATGTTTATTCTTACATGTTCTTTACCAATCAACTTAGTAAGTGTAGGGGAAATGGACAGAAAAGAAGCAGACTCCATGAAATAGTAATTAATATTGAATCTTTCTCTCTCTTTCATTAGCTCCAAACACACCAGTAACTATCACTCAGCCAACACGTGTGGATGAGAACACCATCTCCATCTCATGGATTCCACTCAATACCTACCAGGCACGAGGATATGTCACTGGATACCAGGTTGCTTATGCAGTCTTTCAAGAAGGAGTCAATCCACAATGGACCACAGTTAATACTGATAGCACAACAACCTCATGGACTTCACCAAATACACTGATAGCTTCTCAACGTTATGCCGTGACTGTTGCTGGTATAACTTCTGCTGGTCTTGGTCTAGCCACTAATCCAATGGTCATTGTGCCAAGTAAGAAATAAATGAAATAAATAAATAATGAGATAATAACAACAACAAAAACAACAACAATAATAATGATAATAATATTTGGAGAGAGAGAGAGAGGGACAAGGATAAACCCAATAGTTGATGATTATAAATACAATTAATAAATGAAAGGACTACACTATAATGAGTTATTTTTTATATTTATTTTTCTTCAGCTACAAGCACTGCTCTCTTCCAATTGAAGATTGCTCTCAATGCTGGACAACAGTGCGGCACTTGGACTGTAAGTCAACACTCTACATGCATAATGCTTCATTATTATTATTATTATTATTGTTATTATTTTAATTTCTTTTCTTATAGACTGAATCATCCACTGCCAAACTTACAACCATTGTTAACAAAGTTGTCATAGAGATCAACAAACAGTGCCAGAACTGCTTCTCCTCTGCCCTCATAGCCCAGCAGCGCTTCCAGTGCAATCCTGACACAACCGAGTCCGACCAAGTCACATTCAGGGCCCAACTATTTGCTCCAGGATCTCGTACTGCTACTGATATTGTTGGATTTATAAGCACATGGGTCATGGGTACCACAGCTCCTGCTACCGTTAACATTGATGGAGTTGATTTCGCTGTTGATTCATCCTGCACTGCTGCAGTCTCTGACTTTAATGCTGATTTCTGTACCACTTCACGTCCGACTGTAGCCACTGGGTCTTCATCTGGTCTTGGTACTGGAGCCACTGCTGGTATATCTGCAGCAGTTGTCATTACTCTCCTTGCTGCTGTATGTATTGTAGTCGTTGTCGTTGTTTTCTTTGTCGTCTTTAACAATCGCTCCAAAAAGTTCCCAGAGTGAGTGCAATATTGCTAAAATGTGTTGTTAGTTCTGGAAGAATGTAAAACATTTAAGGTTTCTGCCCCATTGCCCTGCCCTAATGTACATGCACATACAAAGAAACAGGAGGCTTTGTCCAAACTTTTTAAAAAGTTTATGAATTGTGACTTTTAGTTTTTATAGAAAATTTAATTGACTTATAATGTTTTTATGCCAATATTATAGTTTAATTTTTTGTTATTGAGGTCTACCATAATTATTATGATTTTATAAAGAGCACCCTGTATTTAAAAGTTTTTCTCTCCTCTCTAGTCATGATGTTGTAGGCTATTCCAACAGAATGGCATTCCCTGAAGGAGGTGATGATAACATCAGTCAGCACATGGGCAGCACTGTTCATGATGATGACTTCCAGGAGGCCCTCAACATGATCTCTGATGACATTGATGACAAGGCTAAGCTTGTAAGTTTCTGACATAAATATTGCTTCTAGCAAACAGCTTTAAAGTTGATTGTATTATTTTAAGCTTAGTACCTTTTAGTTTATAAATTGTATCAATTGCTTCTGATAGTGGATTTAATGCTGATTGAATTTAAGTGTAATTAGTAGTCCATAAGTTGTATCAATTGCTGTCAGATATTGTCATCATTACTGTTGTTTTTTTGTGTATAGGATGAAGGCCGTGTCTACATGAACACATAAACTATAGTAGCGTAGTAAAACTTTGCTTTGCTGATATATTTATGCTTCCACGCATCACTTAAACACTTTTTAACACATTTTACTGGTATATATATATTTTTTTCTTTTTATTGCTACTTTATATTTATTGTTATGATTGAGTAGTGCCTTATTGCTTTTCCATTTATTAATAATTTTCTTCAATAATGGATCAGATTTTGTGCATGCACATTCTAGAATCAAGGATGTAATTTCAAAATTATGAAACTAAAACACTTCTTCCTAGTCATTTTTGACAAAATTTTGAGCAACTTTTAAAATCATTAAAATTCTAATTTGATTAAAGTCAGCTACATGTACTTTCTACACACAACATAAATACATGTATACGTATATGTATCAGAAAGAATTAAATAATAGAGAATTCTCTCCTTTTCAATTTTAGCAAAATTTGGCCAATGATATTGGTCAAATTTTTTAACTTTATAAAAAAAATTATAAAAATCTAATTTTGATTAAAATCAGTTCAAAATTTCTACACAACATAAGTACATGTATGTGCATTAGGAAAAATGATGAAAATGAAGATATCTCTCCTTGTAAGTTTTGATAAAATTCGGCCTAAGACCATGCACTGTAGTACAGGGACTTTGGCCACAATTTTGAAGAACTTACACTGTCCTATCATTGTTCATTGTCTTTACACTTCAAACAAAATCCTTAATTTTTTGTACTTTTATTATAAGTTTTTTGTTTCTTTCCACTATTTTAAATGACAAAATATAAAAATAGCATTTTACTTAATGGCATAAAAACAATATATATCTATGTAATATAGCAAGAGATAAAATATAAAGCTTTAGCACATGTATGTCTGTCATGCTCTATAAAAAAATTATGCTTTTTCTTCTACAGTTCATAAGTCTCATCATTTATCTATAAAATATATTTATTTTTAATTCTGGTTAAGTTTGTTTGGGCAAACTTACCAAAAGCTTTTCCTTATCATCAAGATTAGCATTAGCAGCTTCTTGCGCCTATTAAGTGCAAAAATATTTTAGGTAGATTAAAATAATGCATGTAAAATTTTATCTAATAAAACAAAGGCATCTAAGACATTATAATTACACTGTGAGTCATTAATGTATATTAATTGATATTATTTAATTATTACTGCTTTATTAGTCTATCTATTTATTTACCTTTGCTATTTCTCTTTGGCTCACATAAGAATGAGATACGTCATCAGAAAGCTCACGATAAGTATCTCCGCCTACTCCAAGCTCACCCTTGTCTGTCAAAGTCTGAAGGTCATGACTAAAAAAGATAAGTGCATTTAATGATTTACTAATACTCCATAATCCCAGCACTATAATAACAGAACCTTATGTACATAGTGATATTGCTTACTCTGTACTAGGAGAGAATTTTCCATGGTTGTACCTTCGAATGAATACCACAACAAGGATAGCAACAATAGCCAGTACAGCAACAACAACTAATACTATAATGATACTCCCTGCTATTGCCCCGGCATTGTTGGCTGATGTTTCAGCAGTAGGACCTATAATTATTAGAAGATAATTGGTCTTGTAGCATTAAATTTATTACATACTAGTCTCTGAAACAGTTGTAGCTGGTCCAATACCAATTTCGGTAAAAGCAGCAACACTAACTCTGTATTTACTAGTATCTCTTAGGTTATTCAGTACAGCAGAGCTGGTACTACCAGATACATTGAAGGACACTGGACTGTCTGCTCTATCAACTGGCTCATAGGTGACTTGATAAAAAGTGATTTCTCCTCTAGCTTGAGATAGTGTGAGTGGAGTCCACGTTACATTAATGCTAGTGTCAGACACTCTGGTCAGTACTACATTAGCAGGGCCAATAGATGGTGCTATATTGATAGAGGAAAATGAAACGGTGAATGTATGGCACATGTATTGTGAATCACATCATTTAGAGGATACATATACATGTCATTATGCTATGAAGTAGAAGTTTGAGCTGATTCTAATAACAAATTCTGGATAAATATCTTTAAATTTTTTTCAATTTTTACAAGCTTTTTTCACACCTCAACTTACAAATCAAAGTGTAAACAAGGTGACAAAAACAACTTTTAATTTTTACTATCAAAAAATTTTGACAAGTAGAAAAACTTGTGTTCTTTAATAACTTTTGATAGGAACATGCCAGAAACACAGTTACTAGTAAACACTAGGACTCAAATTCACTACAATTTCTTCTAAAATTACTCTTATTATAATATCCACGAACCTCCTTGTGCTGTAAAGAAAAGATCACTTGTTTGTGGAGTCCCCCTTCCAACTGTGTTAAACGGAGTTATAGTAGCAATGTATGGAACATATGGAGCTAAAAATGTAAAAAAATAAATAAATTCTCTCATGCTTACGCAATTATCAAATACACTTAATCTTTATTTCTACTTACTGAGAGAGTCAAAAGTAGCACTACGAATTCCTGTTGCGTACACAGTTTTATTGAAGCTAATTCCATTTCCAGTGCTAGTAACTTGTACATCATAGCTGGAAATAAATTGAGCACCTTGCTGTGGTAATATCCATGTGACGGTAGCTGAATTATCATTATTAATGGTAACACTAATATTCTGAACTGGTCCAGGAGCTATGTAATGATTAAAAAATAAGTAAATATAGTGTTTTGAACTTTAAAATTAATAGTAATATTGATCATTAATATAAGTTGATTTAAAAGTGGGTTTATGTATCACGATATTAAGAAGATAATCACTGACAATACAATAGTATCTTACTTGCTGTTGGCCCTGGAGTAGATGATGGTTGTATTGAAGTTGTTTGAACAGGAGTGCTCTGTATAGATGAGCTCCTAGTAAGAACTGATGTTGGCACTGTGGCTGCTGTTGAAGGTTGGAGAGTAGTAGAAGATGAAGTGCCAGTTTGTATGGAGCTAGAAGACTGGGCAGTGCTGGTTTGTACAGGAGTAGAAGATGGTTGCTGTGGAGTACTACTCTGTACAGGAGTAGAAGATTGAGCAGTACTGCTTTGTACAGGAGTAGAAGATGGTTGTGGAGTACTGCTTTGTACAGGAGTGGAAGATTGAGCAGTACTGCTTTGTACAGGAGTAGATGATGGTTGTGGAGTACTGCTTTGTACAGGAGTGGAAGATTGAGCAGTACTGCTTTGTACAGGAGTAGATGATGGCTGTTGAGTGCTTGACTGCAATGGAGTAGAGGATTGAGCAGTGCTACTTTGTACAGGAGTAGTTGATGGCTGTGGAGTGCTGGACTGTGCTGCAGAAGTGGTTGTAACTAACAGAGTTGAAGTAATTCCACTAGTTACTAAACATAAAATGAAAATAATAATCATATCCATATGCATATTGTTACAAGTAAAAACTATGAATTATTTATTGCAGCTATTAGCTGATATAGTACATAACAGAAATCCTGCTTACCAGTAGATGGTGCTATGGTTGTTGGTGATACAGCTGAAGTGGTCATAGTTGCTAGAGAGGAAGTGGAGAATCCAGCTGCTGCACTAGTGGAAGTCGGAATACTGGTAGCTATAAAAAATGTTATCATGAAATTTTTATTTAATAGAAATCATTGCATCCATTGTTGGATTGAGCTGTTAGCTTACTGGCATAGCATCCAATGTTCTGAATGTCTGAACAGCAGTCACCAAAAAGGTAACAGGATATATCACAAAAGCATATGCCATCACTCCCAATACAGCTTGGATAATTACTGAGACTACAGCACCCATTAAAGCCTAATGATACACAGGATCCTAAAAATAAGAAAATAGATCATTTAAATAAATTGTAGTAGTGGTTACTTACCTGCATTCGGAGTAGGTGTTGGTCCAACCACTAATTAAAAGTATGTGATAACATTTTAAATATAATATAAGAGCTTATATACCTGTGCAGCCAATGTCAGCGATATCATCGCAGCAGTCACCAAACTCATAGCAAGTGTAATCACAGTAGCAGTTCTGTGTCTCTCCAAAGCAGTTAGGAGCAACACTAGTGTTACAACATTCAGTAAAACCAGCCAATCCACATGAACCTATGATATATATAAAAGAATTATGCTAATATTAAAAAATACTGTATAAAATCTAGGCTAGCTGTCTAAAAACCACTCCAAAATCGCCCCAATTTAATTATAATTTCTGTTGTGCTTATGCTATGTAGAAAGTTTAAGCTACTTCCAAAAAATTGAGTTATGGCCAACTAAAAAAATAAGTATTTTTCTGAAAAAATACTCAAGGCTATATATAGCCTATGCTTTTTCCAAAAAATGGCTAAAAAATCATCCCAAAATTATATTACATTTCTTGATACATATTGATGTACTTATGCCCTATGGAAAGTTTGAGCTGATTCCGAGCTCAAATTTTTGAGTTATAGCCATTTTTTAAAATGAGCCAAAATCTGAAAAATACCCAAGGCTATAAAAAATGGCTCCAAAATCACCCCATATTTTTATTACATTTTTTGATACATATTGATGTACTTATGCTCTGTGGAAAGTTTGAGCTGATTCCAAGCTCAAATTTTTGAGCTATGGCCATTTTTAAAAATGAGCCAAAATCTGAAAAATACCCAAGGCTATAGCCCATGCTTTTTCCAAAAAATGGCTAAAAAAATCACCCCATATTTTTATTACATTTTTTGATACATATTGATGTACTTATGCTCTGTGGAAAGTTTGAGCTGATTCCAAGCTCAAATTTTTGAGCTATGGCCATTTTTAAAAATGAGCCAAAATCAGCCCATGCTTTTTCCAAAAAATGGCTAAAAAAATCACCCCATATTTTTATTACATTTTTTGATACATATTGATGTACTTATGCTCTGTGGAAAGTTTGAGCTGATTCCAAGCTCAAATTTTTGAGCTATGGTCATTTTTAAAAATGAGCCAAAATCTGAAAAATACCCAAGGCTATAGCCCATGCTTTTTCCAAAAAATGGCTTAAAAAATCACCCAAATTTTTATTACATTTTCTGATACATATTGATGTACTTATGCTCTGTGGAAAGTTTGACCTGATTCCAAGCTCAAATTTTTGAGTTATGGCCATTTTAAAAATAAGCCAAAATCAGAAATTCTTTAGTTTTGGCCACCCAAAAAGGGGTGATTTCTAAAAATTATGCAAATTAAATACCTTACACTAATTAATTACGTTACACACAAATTACACTTATAAAATTTTTTACACTAATTATATGAAAGTTATATATACTTATACTTCAAATTAACATGCATTGATTATGAAGCTAGGCTTACAGTCAACTTAACGGTCAAAAGCACATGAGCTTACCTTTTCATGCAAAAACTTTGAAGTTGACATAAAATTAGCCAAATTTTATTTTGCAATAGTTTGCAGTGCGTTTTGTGGCAAATGTAAATCAGGTTTTAGAGGAATTAGTAAAGTATTTTTCTAATTAGCTATGCTAACCTAGTGGAGCAACAGTAGGGCTAACAGATGGTGATAGCTCCAAGCACATTACTCCAGCATCTTCCGAGTGCAAGCAATTATGCTGTGGATTGAAGGGGCAATCTAATAGACTTTCTTCATTTCCAGAGCACTGGACATCATCAAGATTAATAGGACCAGTCACCGAACCAAAGTATGAGTTAGAATATGCCAATGCATCTATGAAATACAAGATTATCAAACATAAAATACCTAGTACTTTTTAAAGATATCTGTACTTACTCATTGTGCTGTATCCAAGCTGCCCACAGACAACCATAGCATCAAGAGTGCTCCAGTAATCGTCACAGACAGTTCCCCATATTCCATTATAGCAAACTTGAACAAGTCCTTCGTAAGGAGTGGAACCGCTAACAAGTCTAATATCTCCCTTCTCACACTCAGCCTCTCCACATATGACACCGGCATCCTCCGAATGGATGCAGTTATGGTCAGCCAAAAACGTGCAAGAAGTGAGCTGATCTTCAGAGCCTGTACACTGAACATTGTCCATGTTGATACGTCCAGTGCCTTGACCAAAGTAGGCATTACCTCTAGCTTGAGCAGCTAAAAGAAACAAAAAATAATAAATAGAGCGATCATTTACATTGTAGCTATTTAAGTCTTTTTTGTACTGTTAGCTTACATGCAGTTGGATAGCCTAATTGTGCACAGACAACAACAGCATCTTGTATACTCCACAAGTCATCACAGACAGTACCCCATTCACCAAATATGCACACCTCAACTCTTCCTTCAGTAGCATTGGCACCTCCTACTAGCCTAATGTCACTCTCATTACACTCCCCTATGATGATAAAGGGTCACAAAAATGACTAAAATCAAAGCAAATTTTGAATACTTGGGCTAGGTAGGCACATGACACCAGAGTCTTCAAGATGAGTACAGTCGCTGACGTCAGGATCAAAAGGACAATCAGTGAGAGCACTTTCAGATCCAGTGCACTGCAGATTATCCATCACAATTGGACCAGAGCCTTGACCAAAGTATGAGAAACTATAAGCATAGGAACCTACATATTTCAGTTTTGAAAACTTAGTAAGTACATGATAGTTGAATTTTTATACCTTCCCATTCATATCCCAGTTGTCTACAGACTACTCTAGCATCAGTCACTCCCCAGAAGTCATCACATACAGTGCCCCATCTTCCACCAAGGCACACTTCAACTCTTCCTTCAGTGTAATTTGATCCTCCGACAAGACGAACGTCAGTTTCATTACATTCAGCAGCTGCACAACGAACCGCTGCATCTTCATAGTGAATACAGTTGTGGTTGGGATTGTAAGTACAGTTAAGGAGCCCTGTCTCATTTCCTATACACTGCACATCATCTAAATAAATAGGACCACTGCCAACTCCAAAAGCAGCGAATGTTAGAGCTTGTGCACCTGTCAATTAAAGAAATATTACTTGTTATAATAATTTTTTTATTTGTCGTACCAGCATATTCAAAACCTAGTTGTCTACAAACAACTGAAGCATCTTCATATGTCCAGAAATCATCACAGACAGTGCCCCAATAGCCACCAATGCATACTTCAATTCTTCCTTCAGTTGCTACCAGACCACCAACTAGCTTCACTTGGCCTTCTACACACTCATCTGTAAAAACGACATCAAGCCATATGTGATAAATCAAAGGCCCATACTTCCAAATCCACATTGCACACCAGCATCTTGAGCATGAACGCAATTATCAACCGAGGCATAGGAGCAAGCCAGCAAGCTTGATTCAGATCCATTACATTGAACATTATCTAAATGGATATTACCAGTACCTTGACCAAATTGAGCATTAGAATTTGCAAGTGCACCTATCAAAATAGAAATATTGAAATCAATGATTTATGAAATGCAGGCATTGCTGACCATCTGTGGAGAAACCAAGCTGTCTACAAACAACTTGTGCATCAGTGTTATCCCAGAGATCGTGACAAACTGTGCCCCATTGTCCATTCAAGCATATCTCAACACGTCCTTCAGTATTATTCTGACCACCAACAAGTCTTATCTCTCCTTCAGAGCAGTTAGCTAATAAGATGGGGATTTAAATCAAGTTTTGTTACTGATGTTGTACTAACCAGTTTGTGGGGCACAGATAACACTGGCATCTTCAGAATGAATGCAGTTATGTGTTGTAAGGTGAAAGCAATTGGTTAGTTGTGACTCAGTACCAGTACAGAACACATTGTCCATATTAATGGGACCAGTACCCAGACCAAAGTAAGCATTACCTACTGCTATAGCTAGTGATCCATCTACAAATAATAAATAATAACAATTAATGATACATTTAAAGTCTAGTAGACATACTGTATCCAAGCTGATTACAGACTACAACAGCATCATTGGTACTCCAGAAGTCATCACAAACTGTACCCCAGGCTCCATTGAGACACACCTCTACTCTACCCTCAGTCTCAGAAAGACCATTAACTAATCTGACAGCAGTACTATTGCAACTGGCACTCTGACACATGACACCAGCATCTTCAAAGTGAACACAGTTGTGGTTTGCTAGGTATGTACAATTGAACAGGCTCCCTTCAGTTCCTGCACACCCTACATTATCAAGTACTATAGGACCAGTTCCTTGTCCATAAAAAGCACTACCATAAGCCACGGCACCTTTATTAATAAGTACACAAAGTAAAAACATAAATTCATTTCATTTTTCATTACCTGTGAATGGAAGTCCCAATTGCTTACAGGCAACTTGTGCATCACGATAGTCCCAGAAATCATCACAGACAGTACCCCATGCTCCATTAACACACACTTCAACTCTTCCTTCAGTTAGTGAATCACTTCCAACAAGACGTATATCACTATTATTACACTGAAACACACCACCACAAGTAACACCAGCATCTTCTTGATGAATACAGTTGTGAGTAGATAAGTAAGTACAGTTGACAAGGAATCCTTCATTTCCAGTACACTGAACATTGTCCATGTTAATAGGACCAGTACCAGCACCAAAATAAGCATTAGTACGAGCAGTGGCCACTGTGAATGGAAAAATGACATGCATAAAATATCATAATTATTCCCTTACATCCATTAATCCCTAATTGATTACAAACAACAGTGGCATCATATGAATCCCAAATATCATCACAGACAGTACCCCATACTCCATTAATACACACTTCAACTCTTCCTTCATTATCATTAGATCCACCAACAAGACGAATGTCACCATGATTACAGGATGGTTGTATGCCACAAGTAACACCAGCATCTTCAGAATGGATACAATTATGACTTGATAA
>NW_003546641.1:59872-61108 GCF_000090795.2 Amphimedon queenslandica | reverse complement strand
AGGCTCCATTAAGACACACCTCTACTCTACCCTCAGTATCATTAAGACCATTCACTAATCTGACACTATCAACAGAGCTGTTACAAGTAGCAGCCTGGCACAATACACCAGCATCTTCAAAGTGTATACAGTTGTGGTTTGGATTATAAGTACAATTGAATAGACTTGATTCATTTCCTATACACTGCATGTCATCAAGAATAATAGCACCAGAACCAAGACCAAAATATGCACTACCATAAGCAACAGCACCTTTAAAATAATTACATAAAACTAATAATTAAATCAGTTAGTATCATACCAGAAAACGGTAATCCCAACTGCCTACAAGCTACTTGTGCATCAGGAGCATTCCATGAATCATCACAGACAGTACCCCATTGATTGAACTGACACACTTCAACTCTTCCTTCATTATCATTAGATCCACCAACAAGACGAATGTCTGAATTATTACACTGAATAGTGGCACCACAAGTAACACCAGCATCTTCAAAATGGACACAGTTATGATCAGATAGATATGTACAGTTGATAAGTAATCCTTCATTTCCAGTACACTGAACATTGTCCATGTTAATAGGACCAGTGCCAGCACCAAAATAAGCATTAGTACGAGCAATAGCAACTATTAAAATATAACAATGATATATAATATGAAGTAGGTACATGCATCACTGTACCTCCAGCAATTCCTAACTGATTACATACAACTGCAGCATCAGTTACTCCCCACAGATCATCACAGACAGTACCCCATGCTCCATTAATACACACTTCAACTCTTCCCTCATTAGCATTAGATCCACCAACAAGACGAATGTCAGTGTCATTACATTCATCTATGTTTTAATAGTAATATTAGCTACAAACATCAATTGTGCTTTATTACTTGGAGAAGCTTGACAGGTGACTCCAGCATCTTCAAGATGAATACAGTTATGGTTAGCAACATATGGACAGTCAGTTATTAGCAACTCATTTCCAGTACACTGGACATTATCTAAGTTGATTGGACCTGATCCTTGACCAAAATAGGATAGACTATGTGCAATAGCACCTGCATGATGAAAGCAGTAGTAATGAATATCAATGCTTTATAGAGACAAGCATACCTTCCCATTCATATCCCAGTTGTCTACAGACTACTCTAGCATCAGTTGCTCCCCACAAGTCATCACATACAGTACCCCATCTTGCATTAAGGCACACTTCAACTCTTCCTTCAGTGTAATT
>NW_003546641.1:36060-57555 GCF_000090795.2 Amphimedon queenslandica | reverse complement strand
CCATTACTACAAACTTCAACTCTTCCTTCATTAGCATTAGATCCACCAACAAGACGAATGTCAGTGTTATTACATTCAGGCTGTACACCACAAGTAACACCAGCATCTTCAAAATGGCCACAGTTATGAATAGATAGATATGTACAGTTGACAAGGAATCCTTCATTTCCAGTACACTGAACATTGTCCATGTTAATAGGACCAGTACCAGCACCAAAATAGGCATTAGTACGAGCAATAGAAGCTGACAAATAGTAAAAAATCAAACAATAAAATTAAAATAATCTTACTTCCACTAATTCCTAACTGATTACACACAACTGCAGCATCAGCAGATCCCCAGAGATCATCACAGACAGTACCCCATGCTCCATTAATACACACTTCAACTCTTCCTTCATTAGCATTAGATCCACCAACAAGACGAATGTCACTATGGTTACATTCAGGTTGTACACCACAAGTAACACCAGCATCTTCAGAATGGCCGCAGTTATGTATCGATAAGTAAGAACAGTTGACAAGGAATCCTTCATTTCCAGTACACTGAACATTGTCCATGTTAATAGGACCAGTACCAGCACCAAAATAAGCATTAGTACGAGCAATAGCATCTATTACAGTAATTTTTAGTTACATATTATACCCATTAACATTCACATACTTCCACTAATTCCTAACTGTCTACAGACAACAGCAGCATCAGGAGCCCCCCAGAGATCATCACAGACAGTACCCCATGCTCCATTAATACACACTTCAACTCTTCCTTCAGTAGCATTTGATCCACCAACAAGACGAATGTCAGTGTGATTGCACTCATCTGAAAAAAAGATAGTGTTTACAATTAATTTTGCATGGAGTAAAATAAATCTATTTCTTCAAAATGAGAGGTACATATTTTCATTTTGATATCTTCTAAATGATAAATTGCAAATTTTACAATATTGCACTTGCATTTAACATTTATTTTATTAAAAACAATAAGGCCAGCAGTAAGTAAACATTGATTTCCATGCAGTTACACTAATATTAAAATACATCATACTTGGAGCAGCTGCACATGTGACTCCAGCATCTTCAAAGTGATTACAATTGTGATTTGGATTATATGGACAGTCAGTTATAAGTAACTCGTTTCCAGTACACTGGACATCATCTAAGTTGATTGGACCTGATCCTTGACCAAAGTGAGCAAAACTATATGCAATAGCACCTGTAGACAAGAACAGTGAGAGAATCAGTACTTAATACATCATACATAAGCATACCTTCCCATTCATATCCCAGTTGTCTACAGACTACTCTAGCATCCTCATTACCCCAGGAGTCATCACATATAGTGCCCCACCTTCCACCAACACACACTTCGACTCTTCCTTCAGTGTAATTTGATCCTCCAACAAGGCGAATGTCAGTTTCATTACATTCGGCTTCTGAGCAACGAACTGATGCATCCTCAAAGTGAGCACAATTATGGTCTGGGTTGTAGGTACAGTTGACTAGGAATGCTTCAGTACCAGTACACTGGACATCATCCATGTTGATACGACCACTGCCAGCACCAAATGCTGCAAAGGACAGTGCTTGTGCACCTAAATTCATTTAAATCAAAACTTATATTCAGTGAATGCTGTTCTAACCACTTGATGCATATCCTAACTGATTACATACAACTCTAGCATCAGGAGTACCCCATGAATCATCACAGACAGTACCCCAGAAACCATTAATACACACTTCAACTCTTCCTTCTGTAGCATTTGATCCACCAACTAATCTCACTGAACCATGAGTACACTCAGCTAATAATGTAAAATGATCATTATATAGGAATATAGGTATGTGACTATACTTACTTCCTTGTCCTAAGCATTGAACACCAGCATCTTCAGAATGACCACAGTTATCAATTGCTGCATAAGAACAAGCAAGGAGACTGCTCTCACTGCCAGTACACTGTACATCATCTAAGTGAATTGGACCAATACCCTGGCCATAAGTAGCACTACTATGAGCAATGGAGCCTGTAAGAAACAAATAATCAATTCATAAATTAATAATATTATGTAACCTTCATGAGGAAATCCAAGCTGTCGACAAACAACTTGAGCTTCTTCATTTCCCCACAGATCATCACAGGCAGTGCCCCATTCTCCATTCAAGCATATCTCAACACGTCCTTCAGTATAATTCTGTCCACCAACAAGTCTCACTTCACCATCAGTACAATTGGCTATACATGTACATAAAAAGAATAATACTTTACTTTCAATAAACTAACCAGTTCTTGGTACACAGATGACACTTGCATCTTCAGAATGACCACAGTTATGTATTGCAGAGTAGCTGCAATCAGTTAGTTGTGACTCAGTACCAGAGCAGAACACATTGTCCATATTAATGGGACCAGTGCCCAGACCAAAGTAAGCATTACCTATTGCTGCAGCTAGTGATCCATCTAAAATAAAAAATAAATAATAATAACAATGATTCACATAAAGTCTATTATCCATACTGTATCCAAGCTGATTACAGACTACAATAGCATCATTGGTACTCCAGAAGTCATCACAAACTGTACCCCAGGCTCCATTGAGACATACCTCTACTCTACCCTCAGTATCATTAAGACCATTCACTAATCTGACAGCAGTGCTATTGCAACTGGCACTCTGACACATGACACCAGCATCTTCAAAGTGTACACAGTTGTGGTTTGGATTATAAGTACAATTGAATAGGCTAGCTTCATTTCCTGTACACTGCATGTCATCAAGAACAATGGCACCAGAACCCTGACCAAAATATGCACTACCATAAGCAACAGCACCTTTAAAATAATTACATAAAATATCACAATCAAATCAGTTCAGGTCATACCAGAAGAAGGCAATCCTAACTGCCTACAAGCTACTTGTGCATCAGGAAAACCCCAAGAGTCATCACAGACAGTACCCCATGCTCCATTACTACAAACTTCAACTCTTCCTTCATTAGCATTAGATCCACCAACAAGACGAATGTCAGTGTTATTACATTCAGGCTGTACACCACAAGTAACACCAGCATCTTCAAAATGGCCACAGTTATGAATAGATAGATATGTACAGTTGACAAGGAATCCTTCATTTCCAGTACACTGAACATTGTCCATGTTAATAGGACCAGTACCAGCACCAAAATAGGCACTAGTACGAGCAATGGAAGCTGACAAATAGTAAAAAAATCAAACAATAACATTAAAATAATCTTACTTCCATTAATTCCTAACTGATTACACACAACTGCAGCATCAGCAGATCCCCAGAGATCATCACAGACAGTACCCCAAAAACCATTAATACACACTTCAACTCTTCCTTCATTAGCATTGGATCCACCAACAAGACGAATGTCACTATGATTACAGTCAGGTTGTACACCACAAGTAACACCAGCATCTTCAGAATGGCCACAGTTATGAGTAGACAAGTAAGTACAGTTGACAAGGAATTCTTCATTTCCAGTACACTGAACATTGTCCATGTTAATAGGACCAGTACCAGCACCAAAATAAGCATTAGTACGAGCAATAGAACCTATAAAAGTAATTATAGTTACATAAAACCCTTATCCTTAACTTACTTCCACTAATTCCTAACTGTCTACATACAACTGCAGCATCAGGAGCTCCCCAGAAATCATCACAGACAGTACCCCATGCTCCAAAGAGACATACTTCAACTCTTCCTTCAGTAGCATTAGATCCACCAACAAGACGAATGTCAGTGTGATTGCACTCATCTGAATGAAAAGATAGTGCTTATGATCTTAGAATTAATTTTGCATTGTTTTTCAAATGGTACACATATTTTTATTTTAAACAATAAAGTTAAAGTTTTTCAATATTTCACTCCTTTAATGTTATACATTTAACATCTATTTTATTGAAAGAATAGAGCCACCAGTAAAAAGCTATTCATGCACACATTGATTTCCATGCAGTTGCACTGATATTAATATCTTGTATCATACTTGGAGAAGCTGCACATGTGACTCCAGCATCTTCAAAGTGATTACAATTGTGATTTGGGTTATATGGACAGTCAGTTATAAGTAACTCATTTCCAGTACACTGGACATCATCTAAGTTGATTGGACCTGATCCTTGACCAAAGTGAGCAAAACTATATGCAATAGCACCTATAGACAAGAACAGTGAGAGAATCAGTACTTAATACATCATACATAAGCATACCTTCCCATTCATATCCCAGTTGTCTACAGACTACTCTAGCATCCTCATTACCCCAGGAGTCATCACATACAGTGCCCCACCTTCCACCAACACACACTTCGACTCTTCCTTCAGTGTAATTTGATCCTCCAACAAGGCGAACATCAGTTTCATTACATTCGGCTTCTGAGCAACGAACTGATGCATCCTCAAAGTGAGCACAATTATGGTCTGGGTTGTAGGTACAGTTGACTAGGAATGCTTCAGTACCAGTACACTGGACATCATCCATGTTGATACGACCACTGCCAGCACCAAATGCTGCAAAGGACAGTGCTTGTGCACCTAAATTCATTTAAATCAAAACTTATATTCAGTGAATGCTGTTCTAACCACTTGATGCATATCCTAACTGATTACATACAACTCTAGCATCAGGAGTACCCCATGAATCATCACAGACAGTACCCCAGAAACCATTAATACACACTTCAACTCTTCCTTCAGTAGCATTTGATCCACCAACTAATCTCACTGAACCATGAGTACACTCAGCTAATAATGTAAAACGATCATTTATAAGGATACAGTAATATGACTATACTTACTTCCTTGTCCTAAGCATTGAACACCAGCATCTTCAGAATGACCACAGTTATCGATTGCTGCATAAGAACAAGAGAGGAGACTGCTCTCACTGCCAGTACACTGTACATCATCTAAGTGAATTGGACCAATACCACGTCCATAAGTAGCACTACCATGAGCAATGGAGCCTGTAAAAAAGGATTGATTTATAATTTAATGATATTTATTCAACCTTCATGAGGAAATCCAAGCTGTCGACAAACAACTTGAGCTTCTTCGTTTCCCCACAGATCATCACAGGCAGTGCCCCATTCTCCATTCAAGCATATCTCAACACGTCCTTCAGTATAATTCTGTCCACCAACAAGTCTCACTTCACCATCAGTACAATTGGCTATACATGTACATAAAAAGAATAATATTTTACTTTCAATAAACTAACCAGTTCTTGGTACACAGATGACACTTGCATCTTCAGAATGACCACAGTTATGTATTGCAGAATAACTGCAATCAGTTAGTTGTGACTCAGTACCAGAACAGAACACATCGTCCATATTAATGGGACCAGTTCCCAGACCAAAGTAAGCATTACCTATTGCTGCAGCTAGTGATCCATCTACAAATAATAAATCATAACAATGATACAAAAAGTCTAGTACATACTGTATCCAAGCTGATTACAGACTACAACGGCATCATTGGTACTCCAGAAGTCATCACAAACTGTACCCCAGGCTCCATTGAGACACACCTCTACTCTACCCTCAGTATCATTAAGACCATTTACTAATCTGACAGCAGTGCTATTGCAACTGGCACTCTGACACAATACACCAGCATCTTCAAAGTGTACACAGTTGTGGTTTGGATTATATGTACAATTGAATAGACTCGATTCATTTCCTGTACACTGCATGTCATCAAGAGCAATGGCACCAGAACCCTGACCAAAATATGCACTACCATAAGCAACAGCACCTTTAAAATAATTACACAAAATATCACAATCAAAAATCAGTTCAGATCATACCAGAAGAAGGCAATCCTAACTGCCTACAAGCTACTTGTGCATCAGGAAAACCCCAAGAGTCATCACAAACAGTACCCCATTGATAAAACTGACACACTTCAACTCTTCCTTCATTATCATTAGATCCACCAACAAGACGAATGTCTGAATTATTACACTGAGGAGTTCCACCACAAGTAACACCAGCATCTTCAAAATGTGCACAGTTATGAGTAGATAAGTAAGTACAGTTGACAAGGAATCCTTCATTTCCAGTACACTGAACATTGTCCATGTTAATAGGGCCAGTACCAGCACCAAAATAAGCATTAGTACGAGCAATGGAAGCTGTCAAATATACAATCATTAAACAATAACAATATGTTACTCTTACTCCCATCAATCCCTAACTGGTTACATACAACAGCAGCATCGGGTGCCCCCCAGAGATCATCACATACAGTACCCCATGCTCCATTAATGCACACTTCAACTCTTCCTTCATTAGCATTAGATCCACCAACAAGACGAATGTCACTATGATTACAACCTATGCAATAACAGGTGTCAACTATATTCAGCATAGGTGCATGCAGTGTTTTAATGTTTTCTCTTAGGATACAGTGTTAAGCATGAATTCTTTTAAGACTTGTTGTCACATAGTTATGAATTACATACATTCCTACATCATGATCAGCATGTGATGCAAAGGTCATGGTTAATTACAAAAATCATGCATTTTCATTTACAGGCATCATAGATTATAAAATACAGACATTCTACAGGCATACAGTCTACTTTCTACAAATATAAAATTGATTTACTATTATTTGTACATGATAGACTATCATTAGTTAAAATTCAATTATGGTGTAATGTGACATTAAAATACAGACATTATGTATTCAAAAGAGGCACTGTTTGACACAATATGCCATGTTTAATACATCTAGATGATTTTACAAGTATCTTAGCTATTAAACTTTTGTTTGAGAATTAAATCGTATTATAATTATGCAAATTAAGTATAGTGGCCTCTTGGGTGGTCACTGAGTCATATGACTTCAAGTAGTATATTCATTAGTACAGATGAATGGTAAGGCTAGCTACGACATGAAATAGTGCACAAATCAACTTACTCTGTGCATTTACTATCCACAGAATTGAGATTGCAATCAGAAAGATACTCCAGCCACTTTGCCCCATATTGCAAGCTATCAATAAAGAAATTTTATTAAATAGTATACTTGTATGCAAATTTAAGACATGATGTGTACACATTGCAGAAATGCTTTGCTGTTGCTGCATCATTAATGGAGCGGCATGTTAAGTTGCCATAATATCTCTTGATAAGGCTGCATGCATGGACAGATATCAATGCTGAGCAGACATTGCTTTGGTATCCAGTGAGAAAAACAAACCACAATGCATTGCTATTGTGCTCGTTTTTAGTGTGCAAAACTGATCTATTGTGAACATTGGGCACAGTTTCAATGCATTAAACGTTACTACTATTAACGTCATCATGTAATACATGCACGCGCATAGCAAGTCAGGGTTCGCTTTTATTTTAAGGAGATAAGGAGTCATGCGGCAAATGAAAACAAAGGCCACAGGATAGTTTATACAGTTATTTGATATGTTATCTTACCTCTGTGACAAGAGACGCTCTTCTTACACAAAAAATGGCAAGCCCGATCCGCCCTCTATAACGTAAAAGAATGAGCCACGCCCTTGTATTGTATTAATGGAGCCACTCCCTTCGAAAAATGGCTGACTGTGAAGAAGTGAATGGTGAGTATTTCTGAGGCTCTGATCCATTTATTTACCATCTCTGATAGATCCCTCTTCCATTTTGTTTCCGTCTAGTAGTGTCATTAGTAACTGTGGCGGCGGAGGTGGTCTCAGTCCCTCTAATATCATTGTTATTGTAGTTGGAATGCTAGCAGCTGTACTTTTGATGGCTCTGCTGTCTACTGTGGCTCTCTTTTTCGTGTACGTTGCTATTGGTAGTTTTATGTGTACTGTACATGATAGTGGGACTCTCAATTAGAGGTGGGATTGGGACATTACCTGCTGCAACTCAAATAAAAAAATTCTTTCTTGACTTGAAAACACGGGATGCATGTTACTTGCATGCTCAAAGCTGAACAAAATTGGTGGCAACTTTAAATCACTTATGTAAACTTTTGCCTCTATACTTGTGATCCTATTGCTATAGGTTTCGAACTATCAAGTATAGACGAACTAAAGTCACTCCTTTGGGTCCAGTGGAAGCTTCCAAAGCAAAGAAATATGACTCACCACAAAATCACAGCAACATTAGTGGGATTTTTATTGTAGATGGTATAACATGAATAAATAGTAAAACCGATCATTTTGTCATTTTTATTTTTCATGTTTGTCCTTTATATTAATTAACACGGGATAAAAGATTGGTATATAGTCTATAGTCTATGTACATGGTGGTCATGGGCTACATTTGGCAAAATTGACAAGGAGAGAATTCTTCATTTTTATTACATTTTCTGATGCTAATACATGTACTTATGTTGCGTAGAAAGTTTGAATTGATTCTGATTAAAATTGGATTTTTAAAGAGTTTTTTAAGTTGCTCAAAAATTAAGCCAAAGTACCTGTACTATATAGTACAGGGTCACCAGCCAAATTTTGCCAAAATTAGCAAGGAGAGAATTCTTCATTTTTATAATCTTTCTTGATACATATACATGTACTTATGTTGTGTAGAAAGTTTGAACTGATTCCAATCAAAATTAGATTTTTTACGAATTTTGTAAGTTGCTCAAAAATTGAGCCAAAGTACCTGTACTAGGTATAGCAAGGCTGCAAAAGTCGTGGCAGCCATTTTGTTTGGGGGTGAATCCTACTTAGTAACGCTACCGCGTTACTAATAGTACAGGGTCATCGGCCAAATTTTGCCAAAATTGGCAAGGAGAGAATTCTTCATTTTTATAATCTTTCTTGATGCATATGCATGTACTTATGTTGTGTAGAAAGTTTGAACTGATTCCGATCAAAATTAGATTTTTTACGAATTTTGTAAGTTGCTCAAAAATTGAGCCAAAGTACCTGTACTATAAGTACATGGTCATTGGCCACATTTTGGCAAAATTGACAAGGAGAGAATTCTTCATTTTTATTACATTTTCTGGTACATATACATGTACTTATGTTGTGTAGAAAGTTTGGACTGATTCCAATCAAAATTGGATTTTTATAAATTTTTAAGTTGCTTCAAAATTGAGCCAAAGTCCCTGTACTATAGTACATGGTTTTTGGCCACATTTTGCCAAAATTTATAAGGAGAGAATTCTTCATTTTTATTACATTTTTTGAATCTAATACAGAGGCGTATTTAGGGGGGGGGCTGAGGGGGCTTGAGCACCCCCCTCAGGGCTGGGCTCAGAAAAAATTACTGAAGTCCTGGACTCTTGCATCACTACCAAGCCTCTTAACAAAGTTATCTAGCCCCCTTATCATGATTTCAGCAGTTTCCAGTGCTTTAAGGAGCAATCAGAAGTATCAGTAACAGAGCAGTATGCTTGAAATGATTTTGGCCCCACCCGTAATTGACGAAAATGCAGGAAAAGGCCGTTTTACCGCCGTAAAAGTGGGTGTGGCCAAAATCGCGGCGCGCTTCGCGCGCCCTCAGCACCCCCCTTCACCAATTCCTAGATACGCCCCTGCTAATACATGTACTTACGTTGTGTAGAAAGTTTGAATTGATTCTGATCCGAATTGGATTTTTTACGAATTTTTGAAGCTGCTCAAAAATTTACTCAATTAATCCCTGTACTACAAATGAGTTTTTGCTTGTCACGGATTTTGTAGCAATTGAACCAATTGGTTTTTTGCTTGTTTTGGATTTCTTGACAATGGAACTAATGTGTTTTTGTCACAGATTTTGTGACAATGGAACTAATGGGTTTTGCTTGTGAAAAATTTTGTGCCAATGGAACTAATTGGGCCAAAGTCCCTGTACTACAGTACATGGTCTCAGGTCAAATTTTATCAAAATTTACAAAGAGAGAATTCTACATTTTTATTACATTTTCCAATGCATTATACTGTATAGCGGGTATATTCCGTTCAAGTTTAATTTCGTTTTTTTCGTTCTCATTTCTTGTGGAATGAACATTTTCCAAACGAAAAAGGCGTTTCCTTAATGCCACGTGTGCAAAATGGCTGCTCAGAACGAAAATAAAACGAAAGAAAATTTCTAATCCTGCTTAGAACGAACATTTTTCCAGACAAAATATACCCACTATACGGTAAATAATTAGAAAGTGTGAATGATTTACTATCAAAATTGAATTTTGATGAATTGTTTAATTTGCTAGGAGAGAGTTTTCCATTTTACTACATTTTATGACACAATTCTGGCTATTGAAAAAATGGGGGTCTTAGCATACACTTATAAAAAAATTAGTTAATGATTTAGTTAGTAATAATTGTTTCTTGTTTAATCATCATCGTGACCATACATAGGATTAGAGAATTTCTTTTCTGACTCTTCCAGCACAGACCTAAACACTGGACCACTATTAATAGAGTTCGAACCTTTTGTCACTAAATTCTCAAAAACTTCAGCCCCAGTGTTGTACTGATTTTCTCTTTTTCCTCTCAGAACCCTATACCAAACATGTAGAATATTCACACCCCCCACTTTTCTTTAACTTACATAAACACCAGTACTATGACAATGACTCCTATGGTTATCATGACAAGTAATACGACTCCCACAGTAACTCCAACAGTTGTTCCAGTAGATGAAGATGAACTCAGTGTTGCTGATGGTGTAGTAGTGGAAGAGCTGGTTGATCCACTAACTATAACAACTTCTGAAAAAATATTGTAGTTTCCATTTCTTATTCCAGCCTATAAGAAACAAAACAATAATGATAACAATTATATAGGCATTAACTAAATTTTTTTAAATGGCAGAAGCATGTAGACAGTACTTAAAACAGCATGAAATCATAATCCAATCATATAAAGATACCTCAACAGAGACGGTTAGAGCAGTTACTGGTAGCAGGCCAGCTCCATCATTTAGTGTGACAAAGAATGTCACTAATGTTTGGTCATTGGTAGCTCTCTTGTTGGTTGATCCTCCAGACTGTATCCTTGTGATCACCACACATATACTACCATCAGTCCTACAATGAAAATATAGAACTATTGTCTACATACATTATAAGATTGCAAATACTTCATTTCATCTGTCAGTTTTATTGGATTGCAGTCTTGCTTGAAGAATGTGCAGTAGTTCTCTACAATCTCAGCTGTGATTTGCTTAAACCTCTCCTGAGCAGAACTAGTAAACTGGTAATTAAAAAAAATAATTACTATAGCCTAAAACAGATATATACTTACAGTTGCTATACTGTAGTTAGTAAGCAGTGTAGTCATTGTATTTTCAAGAGATATACTTGCTATTGATGAGGGACAAGTAGGAGAAGGAGTAGAGCCTATAGCAATGTAAAATAAAAATTTAATATATGAAGATATACTTGTGATTGTATTAGGTGATGATGAAGATTTGTAGGGGGATATTGAAGATGATGGTGAGGGAGAGGGTGATGTTGTATCATTAAAAGATGGCAAAGGAGATTTATAAGGAGATGGTGATGGAGATTCATTAAAAGATGGCGAAGGAGATTTATAAGGAGATGTAGATGGAGAAAAAGATGGCGAAGCAGATTTAGTAAAAAATCGTGAAAGAGGCTTGGTTAAGGATGGTGAAGGAGATTTATAAGGAGATGGAGATTCATTAAAAGATGGCGAAGGAGATTTATAAGGAGATGGTGATGGAGATTCATTAAAAGATGGCGAAGGAGATTTATAAGGAGATGGTGATGGAGATTCATTAAAAGATGGTGAAGGAGACTTATAAGGAGATGGTGATGGAGATTCATTAAAAGATGTCGAAGGAGATTTATAAGGAGATGGAGATTCATTAAAAGATGTCGAAGGAGATTTATAAGGAGATGGTGATGGAGATTCATTAAAAGATGGTGAAGAAGATTTATAAGGAGATGGTGATGAAGATTCATTAAAAGATGTCGAAGGAGATTTATAAGGAGATGGTGATGGAGATTCATTAAAAGATGTCGAAGGAGATTTATAAGGAGATGGTGATGGAGATTCATTAAAAGATGGTGAAGAAGATTTATAAGGAGATGGTGATGAAGATTCATTAAAAGATGTCGAAGGAGATTTATAAGGAGATGGTGATGGAGATTCATTAAAAGATGTCGAAGGAGATTTATAAGGAGATGGTGATGGAGATTCATTAAAAGATGTCGAAGGAGATTTATAAGGAGATGGTGATGGAGATGCTGAAGTTTTAACAATTGAAGAGGAAAAATCAGAAGACAAAATTATAACTTGACTTGATAATGTCACAGAAGATGATGTCAATACTTGAGTGGAAGACTGCAGCTGTATTGTGGATGATGACGTAACCACAACAGGCAACACTGTTTAAAATAGAGAAATAATAATAATAAATCCTTTAATTGCACATAAACATACATTGGCAGCGAACACCAGCATCTCTTGAATGAGTGCAGTCAGAAGTTATTGAGTCATAAGTACAGTCAATGAGTCTTGCTTCATTGCCAGAACACTGAACATCATCCATGAATATCTTACCAACTCCAGAACCGAAATTATTATTAGTAAAAGCAACAGAATCTATTATTAATACAGCACAATAGAAATAATTATATAAAATCATATTCATCATTACTATTTTCAGAGTATCCAAGTTGCTTGCATACAACACTGCTGTCAGGTGTACCCCAGTAATCATAGCACACAGTACCCCATTCATTGTTCATGCAAACTTCAACTCTTCCTTCATATGCTACAGAACCACCAACTAACCTCAACTGACCATTAGTACATGGAGCTACAGCATAAAAGAAATAATTTAAAATAGCTAAAGATATTATTAACACAAACCTTGACAGGTGACTCCAGCATCATCAGAATGACCACAGTTACTAGTACCCAGTATTGAACTAGGACAGTATATTAGTTTAGTATATGAAGAACTGCAAGCTACATCATCCATCCATATCTTACCACTACCAGCACCAAAATGAGCACTAGAATGAGCAATACCATCTAAAATTTATAGATCTACATAAATTTAGAAAACTTTATGACATCTTACACCCAGCATAAGAATATCCCAATTGTTTACACACAACAGTAGCATCATTAGAGTCCCAATAATCATCACAGACGGTGCCCCATATTCCATTAATGCATATTTCGACTCTTCCTTGATATTGATTGGACCCACCAACTAATCTAACATCACCATAAGTACAATTCACAGTTGAATTAACTGTAAACAGAATGATTATAACTAAATCAAAACTACATGTAGCTAACCAAGGCATCTTATACCAGCATCTTGACTGTGACTACAATAGCTACCAGCAGAAGCCTTGCTGCAGTTACTAAATGTTAGTTCATTTCCAGTGCATGCAACATTGCGATACAGTATAGGGCCAGTACCAGAACCAAACTTAGCAGATGAATAGGCAATGGCTCCTAAAGAAGTAACAAAACTTAAGTATATCTAATATCAATAATATTAGGAAAACCTTCTGTTAGATATCCCAATTGACGACAAGCTACTTGAGCATCAGTTGCTCCCCAAGAATTATGACAAATTGTTCCCCAATTATTATTCAAACAATATTCTACTCTTCCTTCCTGAGGAACATTAGTATTTCCTGCTAGCCTGATCTGCCCATTAGTACATGGAGCTAGAAATACAAAAGTACAATATTGCTATTGAAAAGGTTCATACCTTGACAGGTAACTCCAGCATCATCAGAATGACCACAGTTACTAGTACCCAGTACTGAGCTAGGACAGTATATTAGTTTAGTATATGAAGAACTGCAAGCTACATCATCCATCCATATCTTACCACTACCAGCACCAAAATGAGCACTGGAATAAGCAATACCGTCTACATAAATTATTTAACTTTAAAAATAAAATGGAATGACATCTTACATCCAGCATAAGAATATCCCAATTGTTTACACACAACAGTAGCATCAGTAGAGTCCCAATAATCATCACAGACAGTACCCCATATTCCATTAATACATATTTCAACTCTTCCTTGATATTGACTAGATCCACCAACTAATCTAACGTCACCATAAGTACAATTCACAGTTGAATTGACTGTAGATAAAAATCATTATGAGTATGTGACTATAATTCACAGCTAACCAAGGCATCTTATGCCAGCATCTTGACTGTGACTACAATAGCCTCCAGCAGAAGCCTTGCTGCAGTTACTAAGTGCTAGTTCATTTCCAGTGCATGCAACATTGCGATACAGTATAGGGCCAGTACCAGAACCAAACTTAGCAGATGAATAGGCAATGGCTCCTAAAGAAGGAAAAAAACTAAAACTCACTATACAGTTTTGAATTTTGCAAACCTTCTGTTAGATATTCCAATTGACGACAAGCTACTTGAGCATCAGTTGTTCCCCAAGAATTATGACAAATTGTTCCCCAATTATTATTCAAACAATATTCTACTCTTCCTTCCTGAGGAACATTAGTATTTCCTACTAGTCTGATCTGCCCATTAGTACATGGAGCTAGAAATACAAAAGTACAATATTGCTATTGAAAAGGTCCCCATACCTTGACAGCTGACTCCAGCATCATCAGAATGACCACAGTTACTAGTACCCAGTATTGAACTAGGACAGTATATTAGTTTAGTATATGAAGAACTGCAAGCTACATCATCCATCCATATCTTACCACTACCAGCACCAAAATGAGCACTGGAATAAGCAATACCGTCTAAAATATTATGTGGAAAGATTAAACTTATTTAATCATTTATCTTACTTCCACTATAGCTATAACCAAGCTGTTTACACACAACGGTAGCATCATTAGAGTCCCAATAATCATCACAGACAGTACCCCATATTCCATTAATACATATTTCAACTCTTCCTTGATATTGATTAGACCCACCAACTAATCTAACATCACCATAAGTACAATTCACAGTTGAATTAACTATGAATAAAATTCATTAAAAATGCTAAGAAAGAGTGTACATACCAAAACATCTCACACCAGCATCTTGTGAATGTGAACAACTTGATCCAGAACTTTTACTACATGCACTTATAGTAGTTTCACTTCCACTGCATCCAACAGAAGTGTAATATATTGGGCCAGTACCTGAATCAAACTTAGCTGAATTATATGCAACAGCCCCTAAAATTGAAAGCATTTATTTTAAATCATAATAAAACTATACTACCTGTTGTTGGATATCCTAGTTGATAACAAGCTACTTGAGCATCAACTGCTGACCAAGAATTATGACATATTGTTCCCCAATTATTATCCAAACAATATTCTACTCTTCCTTCCTGAGGAACATTAGTATTTCCTGCTAGCCTGATCTGTCCATTAGTACATGGAGCTACAAATACAAAAGTACAACATTGCTATTGAAAAGGTTCATACCTTGACAAGTGACTCCAGCATCATCAGAATGACCACAGTTACTAGTGCCCAGTATTGAACTAGGACAGTATATTAGTTTAGTATATGAAGAACTGCAAGCTACATCATCCATCCATATCTTGCCACTACCAGCACCAAAATGAGCACTGGAATAAGCAATACCGTCTAAAATATTATGTGGAAAGATTAAACTTATTTAATCATTTATCTTACTTCCACTATAGCTATAGCCAAGCTGTTTACACACAACAGTAGCATCATTGGAGTCCCAATAATCATCACAGACAGTACCCCATATTCCATTAATACATACTTCAACTCTTCCTTGATATTGATTAGATCCACCAACTAATCTAACATCACCATAAATACAGTTTACACTTGAATTAACTATAAATAAAATTTATTAATAAAAT
Source organism: Amphimedon queenslandica (assembly GCF_000090795.2). NCBI lineage: Eukaryota > Metazoa > Porifera > Demospongiae > Haplosclerida > Niphatidae > Amphimedon > Amphimedon queenslandica. Next base: position 41,757 of record NW_003546641.1, on the reverse strand, counting down.
GCTAAAACATTATAAACATACCAAAACATCTCACACCAGCATCATATGAATGGGAACAACTTGATCCAGAACTTTTACTACATGCACTTAGAGTAGTTTCACTTCCACTGCAACCAAAATAACGCCAATATACTGGACCAGTGCCAGAACCAAATTTAGCTGAACTATAAGCAATAGCTCCTAGTATCATGAGTAACAACTATGTACTACATAATGCTATCTGCTAACCAGTTGTTAGATATCCTAACTGATAACAAGCTACTTGAGCATCAGTTGCTCCCCAGGAGCTATCACATATTGTTCCCCAGTTATTATTCAAACAATATTCTACTCTTCCTTCCTGAGGAACATTAGTATTTCCTACTAGTCTGATCTGTCCATCAGTGCATGGAGCTACAAATACAAAAGTACAATATTGCTATTGAAAAGGTCCATACCTTGACAACTCACTCCAGCATCATCAGAATGACCACAGTTACTAGTACCCAGTATTGAACTAGGACAGTTTATTAGTTTATTGTATGAAGAACTGCAAGCTACATCATCCATCCATATCTTACCACTACCAGCACCAAAATGAGCACTGGAATAAGCAATACCATCTAAAAAATTGTGAGGAGAGATTAGAATTATTTAAATCATTATCTCACATCCACTGTAGCTATAACCAAGCTGTTTACACACAACAGTAGCATCATTGGAGTCCCAATAATCATCACAGACAGTGCCCCATATTCCATTAATACATATTTCAACTCTTCCTTGATATTGATTGGACCCGCCAACTAATCTGACATCACCATAAGTACAGTTCACAGTTGAATTAACTATAAATAAAATTCATTAGTAAAATGCTAAAAAATGATGTACATACCAGAACATCTCACACCAGCATCATATGAATGGGAACAACTTGATCCAGAACTTTTACTACATGCACTTAGAGTAGTTTCACTCCCACTGCAACCAAAATAACGATAATATACTGGACCAGTGCCAGAACCAAATTTAGCTGAACTATAAGCAATAGCTCCTAGTATCATCAATAACAACTATGTACTACAAAATGCTATCTACTAACCAGTTGTAAGATATCCTAACTGATAACAAGCTACTTGAGCATCAGTTGCTCCCCAGGAACTATCACATATCGTTCCCCAATTATTATTCAAACAATATTCTACTCTTCCTTCCTGAGGAACATTAGTATTTCCTACTAGCCTGATCTGTCCATTAGTACATGGAGCTACAAATACAAAAGTACAATACCGTATAGGGGATATATTTCCCAGGGAAAATATTTCACAGAAATCACCTTTTAACCTATTCACAAGAAAAATTTTTGTGTTTTTCTTGTACTAATCATTATTAGTATGATAAAAAATAATTTTCACGAATTTTTTAAAACCGTGAAATTAGTGAAATTAAATCACCATGAAATATACGCCCTATATGGTAATTGCTATTGAAAAGGTTAATATTCTTACCTTGACAGCTGACTCCAGCATCATCAGAATGACCACAGTTACTAGTACCCAGTATTGAACTAGGACAGTATATTAGTTTAGTATATGAAGAACTGCAAGCTACATCATCCATCCATATCTTGCCACTACCAGCACCAAAATGAGCACTGGAATAAGCAATACCATCTAAAAAAATTATGTGGAAAGATTAAACTTATTTAATCATTTGTCTTACTTCCACTATAGCCATAACCAAGCTGTTTACACACAACAGTAGCATCATTAGAGTCCCAATAATCATCACAGACAGTACCCCATATTCCATTAATACATACTTCAACTCTTCCTTCATACTGATTAGATCCACTGGTTAATCTGACATCACCATAAGTACAATTCACAGTTGAATTAACTATAAATTAAGTTTATTAATAAAATGCTAAAAAATCATGAACATACCAAGGCATCTCACACCAGCATCATATGAATGGGAACAACTTGATCCAGAACTTTTACTACATGCACTTAGAGTAGTTTCACTTCCACTGCATCCAAAATAACGCCAATATACTGGACCAGTGCCAGAACCAAATTTAGCTGAACTATAAGCAATAGCTCCTAGTATCATTAGTAACAACTGTACAATGCAACAAAACTATAATACTGACCTGTTGTAAGATATCCTAACTGATAACAAGCTACTTGAGCATCAGTTGCTCCCCAGGAGCTATCACATATTGTTCCCCAATTATTATTCAAACAATATTCTACTCTTCCTTCCTGAGGAACATTAGTATTTCCTGCTAGCCTGATCTGCCCATTAGTACATGGAGCTATTAAAAGTATCATTAAATGTACAAACTGAATTAGGTAGCTCTACATACCTTCACAGCCAACCCCAGCATCTTCAGAATGTGAGCAAGTTGTACCAAAGATTGAACTGGAAGTACAAGCAAGGAGAAATGTTTCAGTTCCAGCACAAGCCACATTCTCAATGGCTATAGTACCATTACCTTGACCAAAGTATGCACTACCATAAGGCTTGGCATCTAAAAATTTACTTAAGGCAATATCCTTTGAATCTCACTTATTCTTACTTCCAGAATATGCATATCCTAGTTGCTTGCATACTACAGTAGCATCAGGAGCTCCCCAACCATCATCACAGACACTGTGCCAGCTACCATTTATACAAACTTCAACCCTCCCCTCATATTGGTCACTGCCTCCAACAAGCCTTATGTCACCATGAGTACATCCAGAGACTACATAACATATATAGACAGCATAACAATAATATGTTAACCTGTACCTTCGATAGAGGACATCAAGAGAATCAATAATCCATACAGTAGAAGCATCATTAGCTTTGTTTATTCTTCTCTTGTTGGAAATGATCCAGCTTATCAGATAGTGCATAGTAAATCCCCCACATTCCACAGATGACATGCATACACAAAGCACATGCCAGTACATGCATACATGCATACAATACAGGATGCATTGCAGAGTATGAAATAACTGTCTCACATTCCATCCTTACCACAACATAGGCACTACAGTAATTAACTTAGAAATAATAGTAAGACAGCCCACGGCAAGGACTCTCCCTCATAACTAATAAGTATGCTAATCAGCTATCATTTATTATACACACATAAAGCAAAATTTGCATAAGCACTACTATGATTATCTCTGCTTCACTACATACATAGATCTACACTGAGCAAGTAGTCTAGCATCGTTAGTAAGCAGTATCTTTTTCTTTTCAAAAACTGCACTGTGACCATGAACGAAATTTAATTTTTGATGTTCATGCTTTTAAAAATCAAGGGACAAAACTGTGACCATGAACGAAATTTAATTTTTGATGTTCATGCTTTTAAAAATCAAGGGACAAAAGTTACAAAGGATGTAACACAATAAAATAATTTACATAATAAAGGGTAGCTATGCTAGTTCAGGTGCATTAAATTTTGTAGAAGCATTAACAGTATCTCTTATTATCACAATTAAACAGCTTATTCTATTAATTATTAGTTCATATGCTCATATCCATCATCCTCATCAAGTTGACCATACAGAGGGTTACTGAAGGTAGCCTTTTCAGATTCCTCATAAACAGATTTTAGCACAGTATTGCCACCATAGCGATTGTTAGTAGTTGCATCTGCAAACGTTGCTCCATCAATATTGTATTTACTAGCACGTCTTCCCTTCAGAATCCTATAAAATACAAATCAGATGGAATTCATTTTAAAATATTTTACAATCTCACACTAGTTTAATGTTAATGGAAATAACTTACATAAACACCAGTACTATGACCACAACTCCTATCGTTATCATTACTAGTAATACAACTCCTACAGCAACTCCAACAGTTGTTCCAGTAGATGAAGATGAACTCAGTGTTGCTGATGGTGTCATGGAAGAGCTGGCTGATCCACTAACTAAATAAACTCTAGTGAAACTATTATAGTTTCCATTGCGTATGCCAGCCTATAAAAATGAAGCATAATTATAGGAGCTAGTAGATAGTGATAATTATGTACTTCAACAGAGACGGTCAGAGCAGTTACTGGTAGTAGGTCTGCTCCATCATTTAGTGTGACAAAGAAAGTAACTAATGTTTGGTCATTGGTTGATCCTCCAGACAGTATCCTGGTGATCACCACACATACACTACCATCAGTCCTACAATGAAAATACATTAAAATTTTCAGTGTCCAGTATGTAGCCCAAGTCGTAGTTCAATTGCTATATATATTTATATATTTACATACTTTGTAGTGTCTGTGAGTTTTATTGGATTGCAGTCTTGCTTGAAGTATGTGCAGTAGTTATGTACAATCTCAGCTGTGATTTGCTTAAACCTCTCCTGAGCAGAACTAGTGAACTGTCAAATGAACAAAGGAACCAATTAGAAACTGTTAACTAAAAATCCCTCAACTCAAGAACTTAGCCAATTTTAGACACAAAGTCAAGTATATGTACAAACACAAATAGGTGTATATGCATTAGTAAATGTGATAAAAATTAAGACTTCTCTCAGAGCCATTTTTGACAAATACCCTGATTATTATTTGATTTTTGAGAAACTTAAAAAATTCATAAAAAATCTAATTTCAATAGGAATCTGTTAAAACTTTCTACGCAACATAAGTACATGTATTTGCATCAGAAAAAATTATAAAAATGAAAAAATTTCTCCTTGTCAATTTTGATGAAATTTGGCCCGAGACCCTGTACTGTAGTACAGGGACTTTGGCCTGATTTTGGAGCAACTTCAAAAATTTATAAAAAATTCAATTTTGATCAGAATCAATTCAAACTTTTACACAACATAAAAACATGTATTTCCATCAGAAAAAAATTATAAAAATGGAGAAATTTTTTCTTATCAATTTTGATAAAATTTGGCCCAGGACCATGTACTGTAGTACTGGAACTTTGGCCTGATTTTGGAGCAACTTTTAAAATTTATAAAATTTTAATTGGAACTTGTCTAAACATCTTACAGAACATACTGTAAAAGGTATATGAAGTAATTCATTCATAGCCACTTTTGACAAAATACTATGTACTTATAGTCCTCAGAACATGGTTTTCATGACAAATGGTGAAAAAATGAATTCTCAATTTTTATCACAATTTCTTACTGTTGCTATACTATAATTGGTAAGCAATAAAGTGATAGTGTTTTGAAGAGATACACTTGCTATTGTTGAGGGACAAGTAGGAGAAGGAACAATTGAACCTAAAAATAAAACAACAATAAATAAATAACAGCAATTCTTGTTAATAATACTTGTAATGCTAGTTGATGTTCTGGTTTCAGAAGTGGTAGAGATGAGCAACCGAGAAGAAGAAGAATGGATGGATGATGAAGGAGAAGGAGTAAGTGAAGAAGATTTATAAGAGGTTGGTGAAGAAGATGGTAAAGGAGATACTGAAGGTAAATGTGAGGAGGAGAGTGAGGGAGTTGGTGAAGGAGATTTATAGGAAGAAGAAGGTGAAGGAGATAATGGAGTTGATGAAGGAGATGGAGATGGGGACAATGAAGATGATGGTGAAGGAGAGCTAAAAGATGACAAAACTGAAGTTTTGATGACTGAAGATGATGTCATCGAAGATGAAATCACAGATGATGATGTCACAGATGATGATGGCATAACAGATGATGATGTCATAGAAGATGACATCACAGATGATGATGCCATGGAAGATG
>NW_003546641.1:33641-35070 GCF_000090795.2 Amphimedon queenslandica | reverse complement strand
AAATGACAGCGAACACCAGCATCTCTTGAATGAGTGCAGTCAGAAGTTATTGAGTCATAAGTACAGTCAATGAGTCTTGCTTCATTGCCAGAACACTGAACATCATCCATGAATATCTTACCAACTCCAGAACCGAAATTATTATTAGTAAAAGCAACAGAATCTATTATTAATACAGCACAATAGAAATAATTATATAAAATCATATTCATCATTACTATTTTCAGAGTATCCAAGTTGCTTGCATACAACACTGCTGTCAGGTGTACCCCAGTAATCATAGCACACAGTACCCCATTCATTGTTCATGCAAACTTCAACTCTTCCTTCATATGCTACAGAACCACCAACTAACCTCAACTGACCATTAGTACATGGAGCTACGTACAGTATTAAAGGAATAACTTAAATAGCTACAAGAAATTATTAACACAAACCTTGACAGGTGACTCCAGCATCTTCAGAATGACCACAGTTACTAGTACCCAGTATTGAACTAGGACAGTATATTAGTTTATTGTATGAAGAACTGCAAGCTACATCATCCATCCATATCTTACCACTACCAGCACCAAAATGAGCACTGGAATGAGCAATACCATCTAAAAAAGTATGCATAAATTTATAAAACTCTATGACAGCTTACATCCAGCATAAGAATATCCCAATTGTTTACACACAACAGTTGCATCAGTAGAACTAAAATAATCATCACAGACAGTACCCCATATTCCATTAATACATATTTCAACTCTTCCTTCATATTGATTAGATCCACCAACTAATCTAACATCACCATAAGTACAATTAACAGTTGAATTAACTATAGATAAAAATCATTATGAGCATGTGACTATAATTCACAGCTAACCAAGGCATCTTATACCAGCATCTTGACTGTGACTACAATAGCCTCCAGCAGAAGTCTTACTGCAGTTACTAAGTGCTAGTTCATTTCCAGTGCATGCAACATTGCGATACAGTATAGGGCCAGTACCAGAACCAAACTTAGCAGATGAATAGGCAATGGCTCCTAAAGAAGTAACAAAACTAAAACTAACTATATAGTTGTCAATTTTGCAAACCTTCTGTTAGATATCCCAATTGATGACAAGCTACTTGAGCATCAGTTGCTCCCCAAGAATTATGACAAATTGTTCCCCAATTATTATTCAAACAATATTCTACTCTTCCTTCCTGAGGAACATTAGTATTTCCTACTAGCCTGATCTGCCCATTAGTACATGGAGCTACAAATACAGAAATAAAAGCATAAGCACTTATATAACTTTATACCTTGACAGCTGACTCCAGCATCTTCAGAATGACCACAGTTACTAGTACCCAGTATTGAACTAGGACAGTATATTAGTTTAGTATATGAAGAACTGCAGGCTACATCATCCATCCATATCTTACCACTACCAGC
>NW_003546641.1:0-9444 GCF_000090795.2 Amphimedon queenslandica | reverse complement strand
TTATCATGCTAGATAAAAATAAGTCTGCTGGAGTAGACAATGTGCTAAATGATGTACTTGCTGAAGGCACATCAGTAGAACTAGAACCCAATACACTTGTTTTAATAATGATACTAGTACTGGACTGCTTCGATGTTGTTATCATGCTAGATAAAAATAAGTCTGATGGAGTAGACAATGTGCTAGATGATGTACTTGCTGAAGGTACATCAGTAGAACTAGAACCCAATTACACTTGTTTTAATAATGGCATTAGTACTGGACTGCTTCGATGTTGTTATCATGCTAGATAAAAATAAGTCTGATGGAGTAGACAATGTGCTAAATGATGTACTTGCTGAAGGCACATCAGTAGAACTAGAACCCAATACACTTGTTTTAATAATGGCATTAGTACTGGACTGCTTCGATGTTGTTATCATGCTAGATAAAAACAAATCTGAGCTTGTTGCACTATTAGAGAAAGAGGGTTTCAATATGCATCCAATGTCTTCTATGTCCCCACAACAGTCACCAAACAAGTAACAAATTGCATCACAATAGCATCCATTGCTGCTACATGCAGGACTATAACTTAAATTGCAGCAACCAGTGTATGGTAGATTCAATGACAAGCAACTTCCTGAAATACACAATACAATGAAAGAATACAATGCTGTCATTGAATACCTTGTATAGGAGTGGAGGATGGACTAGCAGTATTTAATATGGTTGAAGTTTGACTTACAGTCACTGCATTAACAAAAAACTTAATATAACATACTTTATTGTACTAACAAACCAGAGATAGAGCTAGAGCTGCTTTCTGAGACTACACACTTCACTCCAGCATCTTCATGATGACTACAATCATGAATTTGTGTGTATGCACATTGAAACAGTGATTTCTCAGTCCCAATGCAGTTTACTTCATCCATTACAATACTACCATTACCTTGACCATAAAAAGCACTGCCATAAGAAACACCATCTATAAATGAGAGTGCATACATATGCTTGAAGTTAATTGTTAACTAACTTGTTCCAAGGCCCAGTTGCCTACATACTACTGCAGCATCATCACTGTCCCAGTCATCATCACAGACAGTACCCCATGCTCCATTAATACACACTTCAACTCTTCCTTCATTAGCATTAGATCCACCAACAAGGCAAATGTCAGTGTTATTGCATTCAGGCTGTACACCACAAGTAACACCAGCATCTTCAAAATGGCCACAGTCATGAGTAGATAAGTAAGTACAGTTGACAAGGAATCCTTCATTTCCAGTACACTGAACATTGTCCATGTTAATAGGACCAGTACCAGCACCAAAATAAGCATTAGTATGAGCAATAGCAACTGTCAATTAGTAAACAATGAACAATAACAAAATGTGCTAGTCTTACTTCCATCAATTCCTAACTGATTACACACAACCACAGCATCATCATTGTCCCAGTCATCATCACAGACAGTACCCCATGTTCCATTAATACACACTTCAACTCTTCCTTCATTATCATTAGATCCACCAACAAGACGAATGTCAGTGTCCTTACATTTAAGTGGCGAACCACAACTAACACCAACATTGTAATTATCATTATGGAAAAGTACACATAACGAATGATATATCAAATGAGTTTCACATTGAGTAAAATTAACTTCATTTCCAGTACAGAACAGATATACTGATACATCGCTATTATCAGTATTAGAACTAAAATATATCCTAGAGCGAGGTACAGAAACTACTTTTAGTAATTTCTATGTACATACCTTATTATTTCACTTACCTCCATTAATTCCAAGCTGTTTGCAAACAAGAGAAGCTTCATAGACTGTCCAAGTAGAGCTACAGACAGTACCCCAATGATCATTAACACACACTTCAACTCTTCCTTCATTATCATTAGATCCACCAACAAGACGAATGTCGGAATTATTACACTGAGGAGCTCCATCACAAATGACACCAGCATCTTCAGAATGATCACAACTATAAGGTATTGATGAAAAAGTACAGTTGACAAGGAATCCTTCATTTCCAGTACACTGAACATTGTCCATGTTAATAGGACCAGTACCAGCACCAAAATATGAATTAGTACGAGCAACAGCAACTAAAAATATTAATTTTTAATCAAATGTTTTTAATACCAGTAATTACTTCCATCAATTCCTAATTGGCTGCATACAACAACAGCATCATCATTGTCCCAACCATCATCACAGACAGTACCCCCAGAAACCATTAATACACACTTCAACTCTTCCTTCATTATCATTAGATCCACCAACAAGACGAATGTCTGAATTGTTACACTGAGGAGTTACACCACAAGCAACACCAACATCTTTAGAATGACTACAATAATGATTTGATGAAAATCCACAGTTGATGAGGAGTTCTTCAGTTCCAGTACACTGAACATTGCCCATGTTAATAGGACCAGTACCAGCACCAAAATAAGCTTGAGGGTAAGCAATAGAACCTATTAATTACTGTTTATGATAAATGATATAATGTTTAACATTCATACTTCCATTGATTCCTAACTGCCTGCACACAACTGCAGCATCAGAAGGTCCCCAAGAATCATCACAGACAGTACTCCATGATCCAAATAGGCAAACTTCAACTCTTCCTTCATTATCATTAGATCCACCAACAAGACGAATGTCGGAATTATTACACTGAGTAGTGGCACCACAAGTAACACCAGCATCTTCAGAATGGAAACAGTTATGAGTAGATAAGTAAGTACAGTTGACAAGGAATCCTTCATTTCCAGTACACTGAACATTGTCCATGTTAATAAGTCCAATACCAGCACCAAAATAAGCATTAGTATGAGCAATTGAAGCTGTCGAATAATTAATCATTTAAAAATAACAATTATGTTACTCTTACCTCCATCTATTCCTAACTGATTACATACAACTATAGCATCAGGTGCTCCCCAGAGATCATCACAGACAGTACCCCAGAAACCATTAATACACACTTCAACTCTTCCTTCATTATCATTAGATCCCCCAACAAGACGAATGCTACCAGAACTAGCACAGTCTATAAATTAATTAGAAAGAAGCATTAGAATATTATACCATCATGACAGACACACTGTTGATAGGAGATGGAGTTGTGGAATAAGCAGCAGACATGACATGGTAAATATGAGTAACAATCTAAAGTTGGATTTACAACATTGTTGCATGCTATCAATGTTAAAAATTTATCCTTCAACTCAAAGTTCATATTTAAATGCATGTGGCATTTTAGAAAAATAAATTGTAGTGGAAAATCAGAAAATGTGCTTTGTCTATGCAAGCTAATTTAGCTAAAATAAATGTGCTACAGATCTGCAAGAACATGTATTAGATTTTGGCACTAACCACTGTTTATTATACATCTAACTCCAGCATCTTCAGTATGATCACAATCATGATCACTAGTATGTTGACAGTTGATAAGTGCTTCCTCAGTTCCATCACAGTATACATCATCCATTGCAATAAGACCAGTACCAGAACCATAATAGGCATGGCTATATGGAATACCATCTATGTACAATACGGTAATAATTATAAAATATAAATTAATTTATACAAACTAACTTGATCCAAGACCCAATTGCCTACATACAACTCTAGCATTAAAATAACTCCAAGAATCATCACAGACAGTACCCCAGAAACCATTAATACACACTTCAACTCTTCCTTCATTATCATTAGATCCACCAACAAGACGAATGTCTGAGTGATTACATGGAGGACCACAAGCAACACCAGCATCAAAAGAATGACTACAATAATAATTTGATGAAAATCTGCAGCTAACAAGGAGTTCTTCATTTCCAGTACACTGAAGATTGACCATGTTAATAGGACCAGTACCAGCACCAAAATAAGCTTCAGTGTAAGCAATAGAACCTATTAATTTTTGTTAATGATAAAAAATGTTTAAAATTGATACCTCCATCAATTCCTAACTGATTACATACAACTGCAGCATCATCATTGTCCCAACCATCATCACAGACAGTACCCCATGTTCCATTAATACACACTTCAACTCTTCCTTTATTATCATTAGATCCACCAACAAGACGAATGTTAGTGTTATTGCATTCAGGCTGTAGACCACAAGTAACACCAGCATCTTCAGAATGGAAACAATTGTGATTAGGTCGATAGGTACAGTTGACAAGTAATTCTTCATTTCCAGTACACTGAACATTTTCCATGTTAATAGGACCAGTACCGGCACCAAAATAAGCATTAGTATAAGCAATAGCAGCTATTACAATTTTTGGTCAGTTAATAAAAATATATACTGCACTTACTTCCATCTATTCCTAACTGATTACATACAACTGCAGCATCATTATTGTCCCAGAGACCATGACAGACAGTACCCCATGCTTCCTTAACACACACTTCAACTCTTCCTTCATTATCATTAGATCCACCAACAAGACGTATGTCACCATGATTACAGGATGTTTGTATACAAGTAACACCAGCATCTTCATAATGGGCACAGTTATGAATAGATGAGTAAGTACAGTTGACAAGGAATCCTTCATTTCCAGTACACTGAACATTGTCCATGTTAATAGGACCAGTACCAGCACCAAAATAAGCATTAGTACGAGCAGTGGAACCTATAAATTGATGTTTATGACAAAGTAATTTTTGAGCTTTGTACCTCCATCAATTCCTAACTGCCTACATACAACTGCAGCATCATCATTATCCCAGTCATCATCACAGACAGTGCCCCATGTTTCCTTAACACACACTTCAACTCTTCCTTCATTAGCATTAGATCCACCAATGAGACGAATGTCAGTGTTATTGCAATCAGGCTGTACACCACAAGTAACACCAGCATCTTCAAAATGGCCACAGTTATGAGTAGATAAGTAAGTACAGTTGACAAGGAATCCTTCATTTCCAGTACACTGAACATTGGCCATGTTAATAGGACCAGTACCAGCACCAAAATAAGCATGAGTACGAGCAATGGACTCTGTCAAAATTAATAGTAATTAATGAACAATAACAAAATACGCTACTCTTACTAGTTCCATCAATTCCTAATTGATTACATACAACTGCAGCATCATCATTGTCCCAACCATCATCACAGATAGTACCCCATGTTCCATTAATACACACTTCAACTCTTCCTTCATTAGCATTAGATCCACCAACAAGACGAATGTCAGTATTATTACACTCCAGTGGTAAACCACAAGTAACACCAACATTGTAATAATTATAGTGGAAATGTACACATACCAAATGAATTGTCAATTCAGTATCACATTGAGAAAAATTGTCTTCATTTCCAGTACAAGATACATGTACATGTACTGAAAAATAACTAGGATCAGTACTAGGACTAAAGTATGCACTAAAGCGAGGTACAGAAACTACTTTTTAGTAATTTTCATCTATGTGCCATATTATTTTACTTACCTCCATTAATTCCAAGTTGCTTGCAAACAAGAGAAGCTTCATAGACCGTCCAAGTAGAGCTACAGAGTGTCAACCAACGATCATTAATACACACTTCAACTCTTCCTTCATTATCATTAGATCCACCAACAAGACGAATGTCTGAATTATTACAGAGAGGAGCTCCATCACAAATGACACTAGCATCTTCAGAATGATCACAACTATAAGGTATTGATGAAAAAGTGCAGTTGACAAGGAATCCTTCATTTCCAGTACACTGAACATTGTCCATGTTAATAGGACCAGTACCAGCACCAAAATAAGCATTAGTACGAGCAACAGCAACTAAAAATATTAATTTTTAATCGATTGTTTTAAATACAAGTAATTACTTCCATCAATTCCTAATTGGCTGCATACAACACTAGCATCATCATTGTCCCAACCATCATCACAGACAGTACCCCATATTCCATTAATACACACTTCAACTCTTCCTTCATTAGTATTAGATCCACCAACAAGACGAATGTCACTATAATTACAGGATGGTTGTATGCCACAAGTAACACCAGCATCTTCAGAATGGTCACAGTTATGAGTAGATGAGTCAGTACAGTTGACAAGAAATTCTTCATTTCCAGTACACTGAACATTGTCCATGTTAATAGGACCAGTACCAGCACCAAAATAAGCATTAGTACGAGCAATAGAACCTATTAATTACTGTTTATGATAAAGACAATGTTTAATATTCATACCTCCATCAATTCCTAACTGCCTACAAACAACTGCAGCATCAGGAGGTCCCCAGTCATCATCACAGACAGTACCCCATGCTCCATTAATACACACTTCAACTCTTCCTTCAGTAACATTAGATCCACCAACAAGACGAATGCTACCAGAACTAGCACAGTCTATAAATTAGAAAGAAGCAAAATATTATACCATATAGATATATCTATGATAGATGCATTGTTGATAGGAGATGGAGTTATTGTATAATTGCTGAAGTGGGATAAGCAGCAGAGATTACATGATAAAATGAATAACGATCTAAAATTGGCTTTACAACAATGTTGCATGCTATCAATTTTAAAAATTTGTCCTTCACCTCAAAATGCATTGTTAATATATGGAATTTTAGGGAAATAATTGTATAGGAAATGTTTTCTGCCTATGCAATCTAGTGAAATGTGCTAAATTTAGTATATATGTTATTAGATTTGGGTACTAACCAACTATACACCTAACTCCAGCATCTTCAGTATGATCACAATTATGATAAGTATCATGTTGACAGTTTACAAGTGCTTCCTCAGTTTCATCACAATGTACATCATCCATTACAATAAGACCATTACCAAAACCATAATAAGCATCACTATATGGAATACCATCTATGTACAATAATAATTATAAATAATGATTTTCATAAGAACTAACTTGATCCAAAACCAAGCTGCCTACATACAACCCTAGCATTAGAAACACTCCAAAAATCATCACAGACAGTACCCCATGCTCCATTAATACACACTTCAACTCTTCCTTCATTATCATTAGATCCACCAACAAGACGAATGTCAGTGTTATTGCATTCAGGTGGTGCACCACAAGTAACACCAGCATCTTTAGAATGGAAACAATTGTGATTAGGTCGATAGGTACAGTTGACAAGTAATCCTTCATTTCCAATACACCTAACATTATCCATGTTAATAGGACCAGTACCAGCACCAAAATAAGCATTTGTACAAGCAATAGCAACTATTACAATTATTGGTCAGTTAATAAAAAAATTATACTGCACTTACTTCCATCTATTCCTAACTGATTACATACAACTTCAGCATTAGCAGATCCCCAAAGACCATCACAGACAGTACCCCATATTCCATTAATACACACTTCAACTCTTCCTTCATTATCATTAGATCTACCAACAAGACTAATGTCAGTGTTATTGCATTGAGGTTGTACACCACAAGTAACACCAGCATCTTCAGAATGGCCACAGTCATGAGTAGATAAGTAAGTACAGTTGACAAGGAATCCTTCATTTCCAGTACACTGAACATTGTCCATGTTAATAGGACCAGTACCAGCACCAAAATAAGCATTTGTACGAGCAATAGCAACTATTAATTGAATTTTTAATTGAATGTTTTCAAAGATTATTATTACTTCCATCTATTCCTAACTGGTTGCACACAACTGCAGCATCATTATTGTCCCACAGATCATCACAGACAGTACCCCATATTCCATTAATACACACTTCAACTCTTCCTTCATTATCATTAGATCCACCAACAAGACGAATGTCTGAGTGATTACACTGAAGAGTTGCACCACAAGTAACACCGGCATCTTCAGAATGGCCACAGTCATGAGTAGATGAGTAAGTACAGTTGACAAGTAATCCTTCATTTCCAGTACACTGAACATTGTTCATGTTAATAGGACCAGTACCAGCACCAAAATAAGCACTAGTACGAGCAATGGAATCTAATGTCACATTGACATGTAATGAATATTACTTTAGCTATTACCTCCATCAACTCCTAACTGTCGGCATACAACTGCAGCATCATCATTGTCCCAGTCATCATCACAGACAGTACCCCAAGTTTCATTAGCACACACTTCAACTCTTCCTTCATTAGCATTAGATCCACCAACAAGACGAATGTCAGTGTTATTACATTCTACAAGAAAAAAAGTTGAAGTTACACAGCAAATTTAAATAATTATTGACTGACTTGTAGTTTCATAAGGATAACAGCCAATCTCTGTAATATCAGGACAGCAGTCATTATAGGTATAGCAAGACACATCACAGTAGCAAAAATCTGTAGAGCTTTGACAATCAAATAAAGTGCAGCAGCCAGTATTCCCAAGATTAAGATCTGAGCATGATCCATTGCATGTAGCTATAAAGCAAAGAACAAGAAGTGCCTTGAGCAGCCCTTCCATTTCAACTCAGAGACTGATTAACAAATGCGATGTCAATAGCACTATCTATCTATAGATAATTTAATTACTCACAAGCAATGATGTCATCTTATGAGTAAGATTAGATGACTAGTGCTATTGATGACTTATAAGTTCTTATTTGTATGTACTTACATGCTGTGTAGCTAGGGGTGTACCGATTATTCCGGAATAATTTTGGGAATAATAGGTAGCACTTCAATTCCAGAATAATGCTGGCCTAGTAGGTGGATCAGTAGTCAAACTCTAATTAAAGAGCAGCAAATGCACAATTTTTGAATTTTTTAATGCCTGAGCTCAATTTTCGAACCGTGCAAAGTTCAGGCTCTGACATTGATATAGACTAGACTTATATTTTGCAGTCTCTGCTGATAGTGATACTTTAAATAGTTTTTCAGACTTACTAATTTTCATTTTTATTGTAGTTAGTGAGAATAATAGGGCAGAATAAAAGAATAATATAGCAAGGCTGCAAAAGTCGTGGCAGGCTGGCAGCCATTTTGTTTGGGGGTGAATCCTACTTAGTAACGCTACCGCATTACTAATAGGCAAATTTTTGAGAATTTCTGAATAGAATTATAGGTAAAAAACTTAGCATAATTGGGACACCCCTATGTGTAGCCCTACGCATGCAGTGTCGTGCAGCCCTACGCATGCAGTGTCGTGCAGCAGGCCACAGAATTAGTCTAATGCAATTATTTGTGTTAATTAAGTCTTGTATGGTAATAATTAAGTTACTTTCATGCATGTTATTGTAGTTTCTTTTATCTGCATCGCTAAAACAACATGATAATTTGTAGTAAAACTTGTGGGTATTGTGTTATTATTAGGAAAGGAAGTTCTGTTATGTAGTACAGGAAAGGCATTATCTACTAGCAAAATCATTAATAACAGTAATTATGTGTTTTGATACTACAAATAGCACTCAGTAGCCTATTTCAATGTCCAAAGTAAGTACCTACACACTCTGATAGCTGATAATCATA
>NW_003546640.1:83845-94112 GCF_000090795.2 Amphimedon queenslandica | reverse complement strand
AAAGATACTATTTGAAACTACATGAAAACTCAAACTCACTCCAAATTTACATTAGCAGTGGCTTCATCTAATATGATAATATTGTTGTTTTGAAGGAGAGCTCTGGCTAAACAGAGCAATTGCCTTTGTCCCACAGTAAAGTTGGCACCTCCTTCACTTACACTACTCTCCAATCTTCCTTTAAGACTATCAATTACATTCTTTAGTGGAACCTACATGTATATACACACATGCATGTGTATATGATAGATAATTCTAAAACCATACTTGTTTTAATGACTTCTATATCTTATCATCATTATATTGTTTAAATGAATCTAAATTATAATGCACTGATGCACCAAACAATACCGGATCCTACATGCAGTATGCAAAAGAATGATTATCTGTACCAAATGAAATAAAACTGACTTGTGAAATAATTGACATATTACTCCTAACATCATGGAGTCCCAGTTGAGTGAGTTCTACTCCATCAATTTTAATACTACCACCTGGTTCAGCTAGTCTAAACAATGCCCCAATGAGAAATGACTTACCAGCTCCAGTACGACCCACAATACCAATCTAATATTTATCAAAATAATAATTCACTGTTTCATATACTTTTTCACTAGGTTTAATATCACATGTAATTCCTCTAAGTACAAATGGTCCTTCATTTGAGTGACAATAGGAGACATCTTTCAGTTCAATATGTCCCTTGGTTGGCCAGTCTGAACTCAGTGATACTGAAGGATCAGTTTCTAAGGATGACTCAGTTTCCAAGGGACCATGAGCCATCACCCTCTCTGCTGAAACCACCTAAAGGTATATGATAAAAATTAAAGGCTTCTTTCATTGCATGTTGACTAACAAAACTTTCTACTTAAGTACCATCTCTGATACAGGTTTGAAATTCACCATTGAGTAATACAGAATAGATAAGTGCCAGCCCCACTAAACCTGCATCCAGCACTGAATACAAAATGAATACCAACATAAATAATTTGTTTGCCCTTTGTGAAAATAAAATACTGTCTTTGCCAAAATAAATACTCTCTTTGCTCTTCACTTACTAGATGACAGGGGAATAGATGCAAAAGCTACAGATGCAACAAATAATGTGCTAAGAATATCAAGTCTCATTCCAAACCATCTAAATGAATAAAGTGTATATGTACTGTTACATCATCAATAACTATGAATCACAGTATCACAAGAGACATTATCATCTCTTACCTATTAGTTACAATAATTATAAAGGTAGGAAGCTTGAGTGTGTAGATTTTGAAACTTGTAGAAAAGATGCATTGCTTCAGTCTGCATTGAATATGATCTAATGGTAGGCAGTCCTTGTAATGTAACAGATACATGTAGATGAGAGTAGACAGGACTCCGAGCTATAAACACGCATTTATAATTATAATATATAACTGCTAGAATATGCAAAAATACAAAAATTTACTCACTCTTTGCTTCGAGCTGTTTGATGTCTCTTGCAGTTTTCAATCATAATTGGCAAGTTTGGTACATTTTCAATCAAAACTAAAAAATAGCAACTTTTAAAGCGACAATGAGACACACCTCAGTCATTAAATAAAGAAGTAAGATTACTAATGTGAACAAATAGCCCCCTCCAATTAAAAAGTAACGAATGTACATCTTGGTGGATACTGTACTATGAGCTCTTTCTTCAGGAGGAACAGACATCTTTTCAACTACTTCCTATTTCAAGCATAAATATGATGACAATAATGTGCAATACATAGAGTATTAGCTGTTAATTGATTTGGTTTAAACTCAATCTCGGGATCTTTCTCACAATTATCAAAATGATCTGAAAATATTAATTATTATCTTAAATTTTTTATTGAAAATTTTAGAAACTCACTTTTCTCTTGTCCAGCTTTACTTGCTGATATAACATTGCAATCATAGATGTATGCAGTCTTACTTACATGCACATTATCAACTAGTAACTCCGTGATTGCACTGTTGTCTTTCAAAACCTCATCAGTGTCACCATACACAGCTACACAACCCTACACATTAAGAGCACAATTAATGAGTACATACATATCAAAATGTAGCCACTTCTTTTAATCCAAGTATAGCATCACACTACTCAAGGTATTGCATTTGATGAGTTACTAGTATAACAATCTTGTCTAATAATATTCCATGAATACGAATACACCATAAAAATACAAACTTACAGATGCACATGTACAAGATACATGTATCTACCTTTCAAACAGATGTCTACTGACTGCAGCATCTACTGCACTCAAGGGATCATCAAGAAGATAAACATCAGCTTGACTATAGACTGCTCTGGCTATATTAACTCTAGCTTTTTGTCCTCCACTGAGAGTCACTCCTTTCTCTCCTACTAGAGTCAAATCACCTTCAGGTAAGTAGCTCAATATCCTATGTAAACAATACAATAAGTACATGTAATAAGTACACATACAAAATACTTTCTCAAGAGCACACGCTTCTATTACAATATTATATCTGTCACAATCATATAGTAAACCAAAGAGTATGTTGTCTCTCAGTGTAGCTGAGAACACCCATGCTTCTTGGCTAGCATACCCTACTGATCCTTTAACCATTACTGTGCCACTCAAAACAGGTAGCTCTTTCAAGAGGCACTGAAGAAGAGTAGACAATGTGGTGTGTGTAAGTTTGATCACTGTGATCATTAAAAAAAGTTTTGAACTAACCTTACCACAACCAACACTACCAGCTACGGCTAGCAATGGTTTTTCCTACATGTTTTTGAAATGCCAGAGGGTAAATGAGACATCATTAAGAGTCAATTTATCAGCATTCATCAACCAAGAAGCAGTTAGTCCTTGTACCTTCACAAAGTTAGTAAGTTCTTCATTAGAAGATGAAAGTGACTCAAGAGTAATACATTGATTACACAAATCTGTCAATGGAAAGTAGTGACACACATGTAAAAGGGAATTAGCTTCAAATGTACCATAGTTTTGAAATTGTTCTAACTCATCCAGCAAAAGGAAATTCTAGTTCACAAGTAACATTTTTAATCAATTAGATACATGTATATACCAACTCAATAGGTTACTTACTTTAATTCTCATTCTGGCAACAAGAGCAGCTGCTTGCTGTATTACTGATGTAGCAATTTGAAGGAGATCGAGAGTTGCGAAGATAGCTTACAAAAGAAAATGCAATAAAGACTTTCCTTGGAGTGATCTGTGCATCAGACGTATTAACATAAACAGAGAACAGGCAAAACATTAATCAATGAAATGGTGACTGTGTCACAAGTCAAACTGATTGCCTGAATCATAAAATATTTGGCAATTAAAATTTCACTCCTAAAAAGAAATTTACAATTATTTAAATGCACATGAATAATGTTGATTTCTTACTTTCTAATTGCTGTGACTACATTACTGAAAGCAAACTCCCAAGCATACATCTTTATAACTCTTATTCCACTAATAACTTCATTCATGACCTTTGCTCTCTTATCTGTCATCTTTGCAGCATTCAATCTATTAACAGAAAACAATAATATAAATAATGTAAATGCTAATAGTGAAAAAACTGAAAGCAAGTGAATAACATCTAATTATATGAGGTAATATATTATGTACTGCCTTGCCTTAGCTTGCTAGAGAAGTAAGCAATTGTCAGTTGAAGAGGAATGTGAAGTAGAACAAGAACAGTAGCAACAAACGCACTCCACTGCACTTCATGATACAATAGGTAAGTGACTACTGTTATATGTGTGGGACCAATCCAGTAATAATGACAAAAGAGAAATGGCTATAGGAGTATAGGTAAAATGAGGTCAATCATGCATTTACAAAATGTATACAGACCAGGTTAAACTTGTGGACATCATTGGATGCCAAGTTACCTTAAGCCTACTATTACATGTATTTGCGTTTAGCGAAATCAGCAAAAGTCATGTTTAGCGAAATCAGCAAAAGTCATGTTTAGCGAAATCAGCAAAAGTCATGTTTAGCGTTACTAATTTTAGCGTTTTTAACCAAATTAACTATAAATAATAACAATTATAATTAATAATAATTATTTTGGCGTCTATTTAATTTAATGGTTTAAAGCTCTCTCGCTAATTTAGTAGACGCTAAAAATAGTAGGCTTAAGGTAACAATATGACCAATAGTCTTCTGACTCACTGTAGATTGACTGAGAGAGAGAGTACATGTACCTAAAAGTTAGATGCAAAAAGAATTGTAACTATTAGGCTGCCTTGAAAGAATTCAATGCTCAAAAGTGTACCTCACCTTTTGGTATAAAGCAGACATCATTGTAATTCTTGTAAGCATCCCAAATAAATATGATGCATGAAAATTGTAAGCATGAAAAAAGACAATAGCAGTAGACAATAAAGCCAGTCCCACTGCATACATATGTAAGCATCACGTGTGCCATCAGTTGATGGAGATGAAAGAGTAAAATAGTCAGCAAGTGATCCTATCATCTCAGACATAGATCTACATGTAGTAATATAAGAACTAACCTAATAAATACATACAAATCTAAAGAAAATATCCATAAGATTATATATGTATCTCAAGAAACAAGAACAGTCCTTGTTTAAGATGATAACTCCAAAACATTTTGAACAATATTAACAACATTCTTGGCGACTCTCCATGCTTCTTTCGTGCAGCTCTAAACTCCAATATCTGTAGATGCAAAACAAATATAAATTATAAAAGGATGTAATGAAAATATCTGTTGATTAGGCCCTTTACAATTTATAAAATTACTAGAAATTAGAGACTATTATAATAAGATTCTCAGTACATATTACATGTACTTGTTAAATTTGGCTAGTAGTTCATTGGAATCAGCTTCAGAAGGTTTTTCATACAAATCACTTTCTAAACTCCTTCTACATCCCAACCAGAAAAGTAGGTCTACCCAAGTGAAAGAATCACTGAGCTCAGCTTGAAATGGAGTACTATAATGTCTGGAACTTTAGTGTTTGTGATGTATACACATACATTGATTATTGAATGCAGCTTGTAATTATAAATAAATGCATGCAAGAGCAAACAGGAATAATAATTATTTTGCAATAACTTCAGTTTCATTAATACAATGGCAAAAATGAATTTGTGAACCAGTAAACAATTAAAATTGTTCTCAACTACACAAATACATGTATTTGGTGAGGGCTATAATGACAATAAGAGGATTCAAGTATTAAACAAAAGTGAATGTAGTTTTAAATTATTTCCTCCTTTTGATTGGTAATACCTCAAAAATAGCAGATACAGTAGTAGTGTATGTTAAAATACAGTAGTTTTTAATATCAATACAATAATTCTGTGTGTCTTTGTTCTCCACCGCTCTTCCCTCTTCGATTAGATTCAGAATTGATCCTAACTGTACTCCAAGTGACTGTGTAACAGAGTTTGCTTTTGCCTTTGCTAGTGATACTGCACACTTAAATGCTTCTTCACTATAATGAATAAAAAGTAGGAATTGAAAACATACATTATATAAAGGTACCAAATTAATTTCCTCTTGGCAAAAAGTCTGATCATGGTTATATTGTAGTTAAAAAAATTAATTAAATTATCCATGGATTAGTTATACATGCATCTACAGTAAAAAATGATTAAGTAACTTATTAGCTTCAATGTTAAATAGTTGTTATCTCTCTGAAACCACAGTAAAACTTGCCCGAATTATGCTATGGCTTTTGATACATGTACACATATTATGCTGTATATGCCATAATCTTCATTTTGCGTTACATATATGAACAGCATGTACATAGAGCACCACACCAAAATGTAATTACACCACATTCTTTACCTCCCTTACCATTTCTTTGCTTTGTGTCCAGGACTGTGATAACAACCTACTGCACTGCATACAACATTAGCATCCATTTTTTCAACAAGTAGATTCTTTATCGCTAATACTTTTTCCATTTCATCCCCTTCAATATTAATAATACACTTGACCTGGTGACTCTCTTGCTCTGTGTCTCGATTATTGACTGATGCCGGCAGTCTGACTGCTTCTTCAAGGACTTTGATACACTTATTATTGAAATTATGATTACGAATAGCTTGTAGGATATAATCAGATCTTCTCTTGACACTTAACTGTGCGTCTTCTAATTTCAGTTTTATACTAGTAATGTTTATGGTCAGTGTGTACCTATCAGGTTCTGAGGTTACTTCCCCTTCAGCGTGTACTGTCAGAGTTCTTTGAGAGACTACAAAAGAAGGAGTGGGTGAGTTGTTAATATCACCACTGGTCGTCTTAGCCAGATCGTTATTCTTGGAAGTACATGTACAACGACTCGCACATTTTGTAGAATCCATCAGAAGTTTGTTTTCTGCCTTTCTCAGGTTTTCTGATTCTAAATAGAGCCCATCGTTACTATGACAACAGCTCAATTTGAATTTAAGTTGCTAAGGGCAACCACATTTCTCTCTCTGTTCTCTGGCGGGCCAGCATGGACGAGAGAGTTCTTTGGTTCGCTGGTAAGCTCCAGGAAACGTTTCGTTTCGGCGGATACGACAATCCATCAGTATTGGAGGACTTTCTTGCTGATTTTGAGGTAGCAGAGCTAATCACTAAGTTCCTCTCTCCAGGTGAACCAAGGAAGCTTTTCTTTTACTGCGAGGAAAATAGAGACGAGGACACTGGTAGATCTTCTAGTGCTCTTTGCAGGCAGCTCAGAGTTACGTCTAAGATCACTAAAAGCTTCTTTACGTCAGTTCAAAATGACAGAGTTTGTTTATACGTGTTGAGGAAGGATCCAGTTAAAGAGGTTGATTCGTCTACAATTGACAGGGAGCTCTACTGTGGAGAGATAAGGCAGTCTGTACTAACATCTCTTTCTATGTTACTTTCCAATGCCTACTCACCTCTTCTTCACTCACAGAGTAATTGGGGTGAGTGCTCTAAAGAAAGTGTAGTATCCTTTCTTTCTGGTTTTGATAAATTAACCTCTCTCATACAAGAAATGGCTACGCAGTCTTTGAGTCAAGAACCTCTCTTGCGTCAGCCTTCTCCCTCTCTTAAGTCTTTATTGATGCATTTTCAAGTGGCTGGTAATAGAATGTCTCTTAGTGATAAAGCTATTGGTGAATGTGAGACTATTATGGCTGACTGGATTGCAGTTATTGAAGGATTATTAATAGATACTACTGATGAAAGGTAGAGAGATACTGTACATGTACAGAATTTACCTAAATAACTATGTATGTGATTTATGTGTACTTTAAGAACAAGCACATTACATATAATTAGTTGTATTTAATGCACGTGGTAGTTCTAATTTGGCAAATTTTGCAGCTTTCAATTACTACTTGTAATGTTTTTTCATTGCTCTTCCTTCCTCTGCTGCCTCATTATCTTCTTTTTAAAGGATGGAAGATCCACTTGGTCTTCCATTGGCAGAGAAGCAGAAATGGGAAAGAAGACAGATTTTATTATTTTCTGTTATTGAACAGTTGAAGTGGAGGGAAAGCACATCAGTCATAGCAACATTAGCAGCTGCAAAATCAAAACATATTAAAAAATGGAGACAAGTTGATACTCAGTAAGTATTATGTACATGTACATGTAATAAACTTATTGTACATTGACATGCATGCTTAGATTTGTAATGTTTCCTAAGTTAAAAAGTATTGAGTGATATGTACATGTATGTAGACTGCTATAAGTTTACTTGTAAGTCTATGGCTAGCATTGATACATTTAGCTACATGCAGATGTTAGAAGTGCTTATAATTGTAGTATCTCAGCTGACTCTTGCTTGTGCATTCATGTGTGTCAGTTGTATACACAATGTACATGTACATGTGAGTGATATATACAGTACCATATAGTGTAGCTAGAAAATTTGGTGGAGTAAGATTATGGCCAATTTGGCGAATTGAGGTCCATTTGCTAAATTTTTAATCTCCAATTTGATAGAGTCCATGGAAACATGCACAGAATTAAAATTTCACTAAAATTTTGACCTCCAAACCTCTTTTGAAGTCAATTCGCCAAGTTTAACACTCCAAAATTTCTAGCTACATGTATACGGTAAAAGTTGACTTACAATTTTACATATATGTAGAACAATACGTGTACATGTAGGTATAATTTGTTCCTGACACTAGTGTACTCTAGCCTAGCTAGCACAGTACGATACAAGTACATGTATGTATGTGTGTCATTACTTAAAGGGTTATAGTGTTATATTATGGGTATAATACATGTACAATGTTTATTGTAATTTCCATCAGCCATAGGCACAGTTTATATTACATTTCATTCTTTACATGACAGAGAGCATTATAAAAATAAAGTTTATATGTGTGTACATAATGTAAAGTATGTTTTAGATGTTTTACTATTGTATATACTGTAAATTGGGAAATTTTCAGACAATTTTAATTTTCAGATGAGTAGAAAAATTTGAAAAAAAAGTTAAAATTTTAAACAATTGAATATTAAAACGTTTGGGTAAAAAGGAATTTTGGTATCCTTGCCATGTGGCTTAATTGACTTTAGCTGTCTTCAGTACTTCTCTGTGCCCGCTACTTTTTATTTCTTGCTCATGCTCACTCTCTCTTGGTCTACCATTGAACTCCTTAATGTCTCTTCAGAGTCATTCACTATTACTGCTTAATATTAGAATTAAACTTAATTTCGGAACAAGATGGCTATCCGAAAATTAAAATTATTGAAAATTAATTATCCAATTTGTTTTCTAATTGGAAATTTCCCAAATTATGGTATTCTGAATTGCAAGCTAGCATACAGCTATTTGCATTGACCTTGCAACCTGGCAGTTGCTTGTTTAATGTACATAACCATACAAGACACCTATATTTAGACAGTCCCTTTTGAAGTTCATAGTAACTTTGGTTTGTTAATTGGTTTGCAAGTTCAGTGTACATGTAACTTGCTGAACTACCGTATGGCTAGAAATTTCTGTGGCCCAAAATTTTTGCAAATTTTGCAAATTTTGGGAATTTGAACAAAATCGCAAAAAAATCCTCAAAAATAGGTAAATTAAAAGGTGTGGCTCACCACGCCTTTTCTCAGTGTAATTATAGTAAAGTGCTTGGCGTGTTCTTGGTACGTACTGTTCCAGTACAATTTTAAGCAGAGTCAAAGAGTAATCCTATCTTGCCTATTAAACTGATAGAGCTTTGTGTCATCATCAACTATAGTTCAGGTAAGTAGTGAAGAGCAGCCATTGATCAGTAGTGTGATCAAGTGAATTTGCGAAAATAAAATCCGCAAAAGCCATTTTTTGGCAATTCGCAGAAATTGTGGGCCACAGAAATTTCTAGCTATACGGTACTTGTGTGTCTTGTTACTCTATTATCGTGTAACATGTGTATCCCTTTGTTTATCTCTTTGTTTATAGATTAACAGAAGCATTTAATGGTTGTAAAGACAAAGTTTGGTATTTGACTTCCATACAGACACAGATGGACTTGATACAGTCAGCAGTATCAGTATCAATACTTACCAATGAGCTGGTACCATCACTGTCAGCTGTCATTAAACAAATGGATGGACTATCAAGATTATATGCTAAAACTGGATATATTGCAGTTGTACTAAAGAAAGTAATAATTTTACTTACTGTGTTTTCATGTACATCTACGAACAGTGTACAAAATGCAATATCAAAACACCAGATAACCCTGAATTCCTATACATGTACTCAGTAGTGTTGTTCTAGTTCTTAATTGTTTTTAAAATTAGTTCTATAGTTTTAGTTCCATACTAAACCTGTACCTATTAGTTCTAGTTCCAGTACTAAACCCGTAACTAGCATTAGTTCTAGTTCTAGTTCAAGGACTAAACCTGTAATTGAAATAGTTCTAGTTCTAGCTCTAGGACTAAACCTGTAACTATAGTATTGGTTCTAATATGAGTACTATATGTGCAACTGATATAGTTCTAGTTTTAGTTCTAGTACTTTGGTCTACATGTAGTTCTTGTCCTAGCTAGAGTCTATTTTGTTAGTAAAAGCATCCAATATGTGTGAATCATGTGATATTGTCTTTGCTAGCTAAGTGGCTTCAGTTCAAAAGTCCTAGTTCTAGTTTAGTTTTTTCAATTCCTTTAAATTAGTTTCAGTTCTAGTTCTAGCTCCCTTCAGATTCTTGGAGTAATTCTAGTTCTAGTTCCCTTTAGAGTCACTTCTTTAGTTCTAGTTTTAGTTCTAGTTCTCCATAAATTCATGTATTAGTTCTAGTTCCAGTTCTAGTTCCCATTAGATACATGTAGTTAG